>NW_009611219.1:3113-54474 GCF_000690535.1 Cariama cristata
CTAAAAGCTTAAGTATAAAAGAAAAAGGGATGACTGTTGGTTCTCAAAAGCTTGTGTACATGGGACAGGTGGCTAAATCTTGGATTCAGAGACTTGAAATAACATCTTTCAAGTAGTTGCTGCTGATTTAACTTTTGTGGATCGCTTGGCGTAATAATCGAATGTCACAACAATTAACACGGTGCTGAAAGAAAGCATGTCTCTTTTAGCAGCACTTGTTCAGAGTAACTTCTCAGCAAATATTGTACTTGTAATGCTTGTATCTGCATGTAAAGTTGTGTCTTCCTCTTTATTTAATGTATGCACGTGACAGTAGATTCTATCAGAAGTATGCTAATACTTAGCCGTAGATGAATCTTGCTGAAATTAAACTGAATTTGAGGTCAAGCAGAGGTAATTTATTCATTTGGAAATTATTCTGGCTTATGGTGGACTAGCTTTGGATAAATGAACTTATTGCAGCAATTATCCTGAGATTACTGGTATGAAGCCTATAAAATGTATTTTTAAATGCTCTCTTACCATTTAAGAAACTTTCTGTCCTTTAATCGAAATGATTTCAGGGGGCTGTACCCAAAGGAAATGCCACTAAAGAATACATGGATAATTTGCAACTGAAACCAGGAGAAGTGATCTACAAATGTCCAAAATGCTGTAGTATCAAACCTGAACGTGCACACCATTGCAGGTATGCCATAGTTTTCTTTGAAGCAGTTACGTGTATTGAGTCTTGGAATAGTGTTCCTGATATTTATGTATGTTTTTTCCCCACAAATTTCTTTTGTTATCCAATAAACTTTCAAATTCATACATTGCAGAGTGTTTTATAAATATAATACACTATGGCCAAAAATGAATGTGGATGAGGGGAAGGAAGCAAGAGACTCGAGAGTTTTTAAAAATAATCATACTGTGCTGTCTTAAATAGTTTTTGATCTTTGAATATTTTTTCTCCTGTGTGTGATTCCAATTATTGTGCCTTACTGCTGATAATACAGGGCAAAGGGAGGAATCTCAAGGAAATTTCTGATAGAAGCTGATTAAGAAATTACTCCTGCAATGTTAAATTAAGAAAATACAGCTTAGTTTTAAATTATCATGTTAATTTGTGTCTTCTTGTCTTCATTGTGCATCATTTGAAGCTGTATGTGAATTGGCAGGTTATTTTCCCAAAATTGTATGCATAATTGTTTAAATGCACTTCAGCTTACTGAAGATTCATTTTAATGAGGACAGAAGTGATGATAACTTTAAGTAAACATGCTATGGAAGAGATAGTAAATTTATCCATTTTTAATTAATTCTCAATATTTTGAGTTTTCAGGAACTGTGGATATGCGCTTGTAATGTTTATTGTGCGGTAGTTTAAAATAGATACGCCTGCATAATTAAGACTTGTGTAATATGTAAATGTTTCTGGTGGCTCTGTCTAGGTGTGAGGAGAGTGTTGTGTATTGAATTGTGTGACATATTAAATTTAAGTCTCTGAGTGAGTGCCCGTCAAAAGAACAGAGTGGAGTCTTGTCAGGACTTCCAAATTAATCTATAAATTTGTGGTTTCTAAATTAAATGTCTCAGTGTATGTCACTTATCTGTGTGAAAGTTATGGCTGAGAAGCTATTTTGATTATAAATACTCAGCCTTGGCACTGAAATCTTGTTCTTCTCTCAGATGTGAGTCAGTTTTTGTATCTGGAGTGTGAAGGGAAAAGTTTCACGTATAAATAGTCAAGTACAGAATTATCGTCAGTTAGTTCATGCGTGTTGTAGGCTAGCTTTTGCATGGGTGCAGATACTAGGCCTGCCTTCACGTGCAATGAGTTTGGTTCTGGCTGGCTTTATTAGCTCTGGTAGAGCATTACATGAACACAGCGGTACCGGTTGCTGGCTGGGCCTGGGGTTGGAAGCAGTGCAGCTGCTTTCTTGTGGCAGAATGTAAGTTGTTCATCTCTGGGGATCCAAAACAGCTTTGTGCAGTCTGTTCAGATATCCTGGCGTTGTGTTCATGGGATGTGGTAAGGGGATACCTGAGAGCCTCTGGTGAGTGTAGGCTGGATGTTGCTAATTTTCTCACCTCAGATTTAAGCTGATTCCTGCAGAGACTTTGCAGGTATCTTTGTAAAGTGTTTCCCACATCTTCGGTCCTGATAGGATTTACTAATTGGGAAGTAGCCCTAAATGAAGACATCTTATGTTGAAGTCTGCGTACGGGCCAAAAAGCTGAAGTATTGGAGAGCCTCAAGCCCATGCAGCTGCACAGCTCTGTGTGGGCAGTGCTTGTCTGTTAGACCTGGAGCTAACAACTGTCTAGGTTTCAGGCAAGCCCTGCAGAGTCCCTTGGGTACATCTGATCCATCATCCTCAGCAGACACTGTGTTATCTTGGATGTTCCAGTAGCCTGTGAACCCACTTGAGTGGTATTGACAGAAAAAATATTTCCTCGTGGAAGAAGAATAAAAACAAAAACGTAGGGACTTCAGATATATTGTTTATAGCAAGAATTTGAGTGACATTTATTGTTAAAGCAGGCAGGGTGAGAATGGGTAGTGTCTACAATGAAGGAAATCTGTGATACTTTCAAAGGGTTTGTTTTCACTAACCACTAGTTTAGGGACCTGGCTCTGCATGTCTTGTGAATTATTTTATTTTTTATGCCTTGGTAAAATACGCTGTGAGATGTTCCACATAAGGGTAAACAATGCATTTTGGTGTGTGCACAGTATCTAACTGACTTCACAGAACATCTGGAAGAGAAAGCCAGAGCCTGAAAGTGTATGTGCTGTCCTTTTGTGAGCCTGCTGTCATGTTTTTCTCAGCAGTTGGATATCTGGTTTAATTGTCTTTGTTTCTGTTACTCATACAATACTTGCTACTAGTAGATGCTGTTAACTTTTCTTAAGTAAAACAAAGGATTTTTTTTATTTTTAATTTCTTGAATACATACTGCATAGACAGGTAAATGGACTGGAAACCAGCTATCAGAATCTGATTCTTTGCCATAGATTTAGCACTGCAGAAGTTTACTGAATAGAAAAAAGGTTTGTTTGATTATACTGCCAACTTCTTATTGGCTTACAAACCCATTCCAAGGACATTAAGAGGATCATCTAGTCCCAAGTAGTTGAAGTGCAATTTGCTGGTAGAAGAAACTTGAAAATGGCAATTAAAGTTGGTTTCTGTTGAGAAATACTTACACTCAAAGCCACAGTGCATATTTTGAGTAGTAAATTATTAACAGAAGAGACTCTTATGATGTAGTTATGAAAATTGTTGTGCAACACTGCAGCAGAAGTTCTTTTAAGGAAGGAAAATAGTTTCATAATACTCATTAGTGATGGGAAAAAGAACATGAGACTTATTTACAGCTCGCCTTAGTGAAATACATTAAACTGTGATTTTACTAAGCAGTTGACATTTTCAGCATAAGGAAGAGGGTTATCCTGAGTGAATACTATTTCACTTTCGCTGAAGGAGCACAGCTGTCATTATTTCTAGCCTGTTCTCAGTGCCTGCGTTTGTGTGGGGGGGAACTGTTATTCAGAATCAAGTCACCGAGATGTTTGCATCAGTCTTCCTGTGAATTTCTGTTATCCAGACTAGTTTCTCTTAAGCCATTAGCTTGTCTTTCTGAATGTCATCTTTGGCATTCAAAACTATAGTTGCAGCTGCAGTTGCCCAAGTGCATTCAGCAGCAGTGCCAAGCTGGAGAAGACCTTCCTTTGTCCAGAGCTGCTTGTTCTCACGACCATATTGCTCCTTCCTCTTGTGTAAGGCGTGAGGGTTCATGCACAGTGAAATGACATTAGGTTGCAGGTAATGGGGTGACTTTCCTAAAGTCTTGCTGCATGAACATCTGTGCTTGGACAGGGGAAGGAATAGAACAGAAGTGAGGAAGGTAGGAAGAAGGCAGAACCACTGTTTTAAGCATTGCTGTGAGTTTGTTGGCTAGAAGTGTTTGTTGAATCACAGTGTGAAATTAGAAATGAAGGCAGAGTTCCAGACATCTGATATCTTGGAGAGCTCTGCGTGGGCTTGTGAGAAACACTGAATGAGCAAAAGTGAGTCTTGCCCACCTCACATCCTCCAGTATTTGGCTTGATTGAGTAAAATCATATCCAGACTCAGTACTTCACATTAGTATACTTTTTAGAGTGACAGTATATATTCTGTATTACATGAGGAGGCTTGCATGGTTGTGGTAACTGGAGTTAGCTCACCTTCCCACAGAGCTTGGGAAATTAATGAGAGGCTGAACTTACAGGGAGCGGGGTGTGAAATGAAAATCATTTGGAGAGCCTTCTGAATGCCTTCTCCTGAATGATAACTGTTTCTTCTGCACTAGAAATGATTGTGGCGTTTAGTTATGGTATTGGGATTTTCATGTGTAACTGGCAGTGTTTGAAATGTAATTTGTATCAGAGGATGAATAGTCTTTAATGTCCATAAAACAAGAGGCAGTGAGAATTTAGGGGCTGGGTTATGATAGCTCAGGGAAAAGGGAGCTTCAGAGGAGCAGTGAGAGATTTGGGATTCTGGCTGCGGTAATATGTTCTGCACAGGAGTACTGCACAGGAGTATGTTCTGCCTCTTGCTGAGTTACCTTATAATTGTGCACATGTGATGACTTAAAAATTAGTTTAAGCCTCAGAGCATTGATTTCCCACCCACCTCACCCCCCTTTCTTCACTCTAGTGACAATCATCTACCTTTGCTTTGTGGCTTGTCACTGCCGCACTCATAGATTACATACACAAATAAGCATGTGTTAAAAACAAAGGATTTTGAATAATAGTGCCTGCATTTTTTTAGGCTTTTTTGTCTTTGTAACTGCTGAAATGTCCTGCAGGAAAATCTGGAACACTTTGGATGCATGACTATCTTAAGTACAAAGCTAGGAAAAAGAAGTATCAGCATTACTTAAAGCTATTGATTTGCAGAAGAACTTCAACACGTGTTGCAACTGTTCTGTTTCTCTTGTGTAATTGTTCATGTTTGGCTGCAGATGGACCTGAACACAAGAGAAATGAGCCCTCTGGTGCTGTATGGCCCAGCAGATGTAAAATGGAGTTATTGAAATGTTTGACTTTTCTTTCTGGAAATAACCTTGACTCAAAACTGGGCAGAAATAAGCAATTAGTTGCAGAACTAGTAAAGAGCAGTAGTGTTTAAGTATTCATTTACAAGTAGGCAAGGAATGTGTACTGCTTATAGTTTCAATATTTCTGTTTTATATTGAGGAAGTGAGATGTGACATTGTCAGCTGTTCTTTAGTTGAGATTTCGATTGCATATGTTTAGAATTGTATGGCCAGTTGAAAGCACAAGCTTGACGATATGTCTCTTGAAGATGTGAATTTCTTTTTTTTCTGATTCACAAACTAAATTTACAACTTGAAAGTCTGTAAACTTGAAATAATTACTTTGTCTAAAAAAGCTTCTCCAGAGGGGAAGGGGTTTTTTAATACTGAATTTAGAAAGAACTGAAGCTTTGCTCGTTCAGTGCCACAAGTATCTAAAACAAGTTACTGGATTCACTTGATTGTGTGTTTGGATATGCAACAATTCTCATATTAATACTGTTTTTCTTATGTGAAGAATATCTGATGTACACAGTCAGTTTTGTAACAACCAAAAACTGAGTTGTGAGCACATAGTTTCTTTAAAGAAATGCAAATAAAATCAGTGTTTGCAGTTTGTCAAGAAAGATTTCACCACATCATCTTATGACCACTGGATACCCTTGTTTCTACATTAAAATGCAAAGTATTGTTTCTCAATAGAAGTCTTTTTTCCTTTCCTTCAGTATTTGCAAACGATGTATTCGAAAGATGGATCACCACTGCCCCTGGGTGAATAATTGTGTGGGGGAGAAAAATCAGAGATTTTTTGTTCTGTTTACGGTAAGTGGAAAACAACAGCAGCTTGATCTCATCTACCTTGATTATAACAATTTTGGTTACGCTTAGTAGTGGGTAATGGCTTAAGGGCTCAATTGTTTTGCGTTGGTTTTGTTTGGGTTTTTTTCTTCTATGCAAGATATTCCCCAAGCAGGAAGATATTTCTACTCATACTCATTTTAATCTTGTAAAATGCTGTTATTTTAAACTATCCTAATTTTGCTGTGTTTTATGTAGTAACAATTGGTGAAGTGGAACTGTGATTTAGGGAGCTAATCTTTAAACTTTCATTGTTACCCACGTTTGTAGATTGAAGCTTAATTAGAATTTGGTTTTGTATCATTGTATTGAATTAAAAATTGAAATAGGAAAGTATATTCGCTGTGCAGTGGTGAAGGCTGGCTGACAGGAATGTCTGGTTTACTACCTGGCAGCAGTCAAAAGTAAGCACTCTCTCTTATTTCCAGATGTATATAGCCCTAATTTCAGCTCATGCGCTCATACTGTGTGGGTTTCAGTTTTTCTCCTGTGTCCGAGGGCAGTGGACTGGTAAGCAAATACCTAACTTTTACTGTCCTAATCTAGCAGATATTAAGAGAAAGTCATAGCATTCCTCCTAATTCAGTCCCATGTATGAAATATTACAGGACTTCAATCTTTTTAAAGTAAAGTCTTGAAAATATTTCATACCTATTTACCCATCTCTCTCTCTCTTTCTTTTTTTTTAAATTTTTTTTTTTTCCCCTGTAGTCATTCGCTGTAAGAGCTGTGGCTGTCAAGGGCATTCTCACTCCCTTTCCACACAGTAAAAATTTACTGCCTCTGTAATAGGAAGGAAACAGATAGCTGGTCCTCAACAACCTCAGTACTGTATTACCTGAAGCTGTCAGCTGGACTTTGTGTGTCCCACCACAGTTCTGTGAACGACAGCTGAAACTTAAATTTCTCCCTTGTTCCGTTACTGGAGCCAACTGTGGGGCTCCTGTAGAAAAGAAATTTCCTAAACTGTCCCAGTTGTTTGGTTAGGCCTCTGACTTGCATTTCTTAATGTTCCAATGTGCCAGAGCTAATTCAGATCTTGTGCTTTTGACAGAGGATGGTTGATCATATGTTCTTCCTGGTATGTGGAGCAACAGGGGAATCCATGTGATTGTTTTTTGCTGAATATTCCGTTAAATGGATGGAACCTTAGTCCTTTTTTTACTTGAAACATTCTGCTTCCTGTATACTATCCCATTTCTTCTTTGTTTAACTATAATTGAATTAATCAGTTGATCAGGCTTCTCCAGAGATGTGACTGTAAGTGTAAGTCAGAACCTGATTACTTTGTGTCGTGAATTAAAAAAAAAAATAATAAAGCAATCACAGCAAAATGGAACATCTGGATTAACTCGCAAGTCAGAGCTGACAGTGGTGATGGTTTTTACAGCGTTTGTCGTGCATGAAACTTCAGGCTGCTCTCATCTTTGTATGTGTGCAGTTTCGAGTACTTGAAAGATCGCGTGTGCAAACATTTATTTGATATCCTTGAAATATTGAGACAGGATTGCAGTAATGCAGTACCATGTGCTTTATGGGAAGGCAAAAGTGTTAACTGCCATAAAATTCTTTATTTCCTTTTGCAGCAAATAAAGCTACTGCAGTGCTAGAAATTAGAAGTTTGTTTTAATTGTGAAATATTGTTTAAAGTGTCAGATATTTGGCTTTTATTGCTGTTTGTTGAAGAGGGGATGTCTCAGTATGAACATGCTCTATAGATTTATTTTTTTTTTAACTACATGTATCATTTTCACAGAATGCAGTGATTTCTCCCCACCTGTAACTGTGATCCTGATGATCTTCTTGTGCCTTGAGGGTTTTCTGTTTCTCACTTTCACTGCAGTCATGTTTGGCACCCAAATCCACTCAATATGCAATGATGAAACGGTAAAGACCTCTACTTTTGTATGCTGTAACAATTGTTCTAGGAAGATGTGATTAGGTGTTATTTCATTTGCATGAGGGGAGGCTCTTATTTTGGAGAAAACCCCAAATCTGAAATAGCTCATCATTTTTGTTTTCTACAGTTGTAAGGATTGAAATACTTTCTTGGGGTTTGCTTTCTAACAGAAGTTCTTGCATTATTCGGTTTTCTGACATATATTTAATAATTAGGTTTTCAATTACAAAGATTGCACAGCCTCTGACGTCGGTCTGGACTTTCACTTCTCAACTATCACAAACCCCTGATATGTGTCATGGGAAGTGTCTGCTTTTCTCAGGTTTACACTTAACTAGCTATCTCATATCAACCCTTCACACTTCCCTCTGCTTTGATGCTCTTTATTAGAGCATAACCATAGTTCGGACCTTTGGCTCCCTTGCCCTTAGATGTGCAGTGTTAAGCCTCAAGAGGATGTTTTGTGATGGATAATTGGCTGGAAACATAAGGAATTTGAATCATGCGTCTGTCCATAATTTTCTCATGTGAGGCTGTTTAAAAGTGTGCTTCAGTACTGAGGACTAACTGTAAAAAACAGTTGGTAAATATGGAACCTTCATTAGTGGGAAGTACAAAAAGTGATCATCAAAATAATGCATTTGGGAGAGTAAGCCTGGCTTCAGTAATTGCAGTAAAAGAGCCTTCTTGGAAGCCTTATTGTCTGGTTTCATTAACTGAGTAAATAACTTCTAGTGTAGGTGTATTGCGTGCAAATCCTCTAGTGTAACATCATCTTTTCTCGTCATTTTGTCTTTTAGTTTGAGGAGGGAAGAGGTAGAGGTAGACCAACCTTCTGGTACACATTTTATGTTCTGAGCCTTCTGCCCTGTACCCACAGGGCTAAATCAGCCGTTCTTATTTTTTCCTTACTAAATAAATAACAGAAAGAAACTAATCAGCTCACTAGCCATACATTACAAGAATGCAAATTAGTCACCAGTTTTGATAACTGCTATTAGAATTTACTAAACTTCAGACTTAACAGTGCATCACTGCATGTCTGTTTATATACAGGAGATTGAAAGACTGAAGAGTGAAAAACCAACATGGGAACGGAGACTACGTTGGGAAGGAATGAAATCTGTTTTTGGGGGTCAGCCTTCACTCCTGTGGATCAATCCTTTTGCAGGATTTCGAATCAGGCGACTTCTACTGAGAGCAAAGAAAGGAGGACCTGAGTTTTCTGTTTGAGTCTAATTATGCTGGAACTTGGAAGAATACTATATAATATTTATTTGGGGCCAGAGAAGGCTGTCTACTTATAATCTGTGACCAGGTGAAACTGATACCAGACATTTGCTTGTAGCAAGCAGTTTTATACGTTTATTGTCACAGACATCTCATTAACTTTCAGAGACGCGAACTGGATCTGTAATGGTCTTAACAGCAAGATAACAAAGGAAAAGCACGTGATCACACTAAAGAAGCCAAATGTTGTCATGCTACTGTAATTTATGAGATTAATTATCCATTTTTGTTAAACCCTTTTGATTTGGTAAATGTTTGGGGAATTACCTGTGTGTTTTTATAAAAAGTATATACTTAGGTGCAGTTGTCAATCATAAGGAGGAGCATTCTGTTGAAAGTTAATCTCAAATGAGACCCTAGCCTTCTAAATCCAGTTTTCAGGGAATAGTGGTTTGTTCAGTTTTAATTTATGTTTCAGCTTATCCTGATAAACAGAACTGTACTCTTGTGTCCCACTTCAGGCACACATTCCTCATATGCAAGTGATTCAAAGGACTGGTGCACACAACAGCATAACACATCAGAGGCACTGTTACACCCCTGCCAAATGTCTTCCCAGGCTCACAAAAGCATGTCTTTCTTTTTGGCGGTATTAATCTCATATGGCATTTAGGTATGTTCTAAATCTTCAGTAAACAACACTTTTAACTAACAGCTGTGGGCCAAATTCTGCCCTCAGATATGCATCTCCAATTCTTAATGCATTGATTCTAGAGGAACTTAAGTGTAGATGTTTGAGGATTTTATCTAGTCCTCTGCAGGGATTAGTGGGACCAGTGACTGTATCCTCCTGTGTGAGATTCAAATGATTGTACTGCAGATTGGACTTAATTAACTGAAAACAGTTGTCTTTGTAAGGTCTTGCTCTGCCCTTTTTTTTTTGTTGTACAGACTTTTCATAGAAGGAAAGCTGTTAACTTAATGATCCTTTGAACAAAGGCATCAGAGGAATGAGGGAGGTTGCCTCTTTCTCAAGTAAAACAGATCTTAAATGTAGAAAGATCTGCAATAGAAGGAATTATTTTGAATTTAACTGTTTTCCAACCAAATTACTTTCAAGAAGTGAGAGCAATATAGATCTAGAACTGCTTTATGTGGGCCTGACAAACAACAGTAGTGCTAAGAAATGTTTATAAATCTGCAAGTAATGAAATACAACCTGCAAGTAATGAAATTGAGCTAAAAGTGGATTCTTTAAAAATTACATTTAGACTATTTTTTGTATTACTGTTAATCTGTTCTATAAATTACTGACAATATAAAGGATAAAGCAGGAGCCTTGATGCATAGCTTGAAATCGTGCCTAGAAAGTGAATAGCTCCCTGTTCTGGGACTTGCCTTAAAATTGTCCTGTTCTTGCTTTTGCTTTGCCAGTAGCACTGATGATCTGTCCCACCTTAAGCAGTTCAATGTGCTGAAGAATCTTACATTATAAAGTTTACATACTACAGAAGCTATACTTTCTTTTTTCAGTGACCTGCTTCTCTGTTTCTTTGTAACTGTGGCATTTTGATTCCAGCTTCATCAGGTTTTATTAGGTGGGTGAAATTACTACGGGATCCATTTATTATCTGTGGCCCTGCGAACAAAACTGTGCAATACTATGTAATAAGTTCACTTTGCTTGGGGGCGATGATGTGTAATACTGGAGTATTTCTAGGGGGGACACATCCAGTGAAATTGCAGTCAAATGAACAAAACTACATCTCGTGTAACTGAGGGGAAAGTTGGAAGTTCCACGAGAATCTTTGCTTATTCAGTTGCACATCTTAAAGATTGAGAAAAAATGTGTCTGGCTTTGTCATGAGGCTTTTAATATGTATATTGTTTAATAAAATATCATGAAATCAGAAAATATCACTTCAAGCGGTTGAACCCTGTGACTTAGCAAGTGTGTGCGTGTGTGAAATCAGGTTTACTTGGCTTTTCAAACCCTTGTTATGTTGTAATTTTTTTATGTAAAAAAAATAAAGTAATGAATTGAGGTCTTAAAGTTGATTAACTCCTGCTCTCTCTATGTCACTTTTTTTCACTTATACATGCATATGCCCATATATTAGATGACAGCAGCTTCAGGGTAATGGTCTTGCATCCTTTGGCTTGTAATTTATATGTACGTGTGTATCAAGTAACAGATGATACTGCTCCAAATTAAAGATGCTATTCTGCTTATTAAGGATTTTAAGCTATGCTAACTGCTTAGCTGCTCTTAGGCATTTCCTTTTCTTCATCCTCTGGTGTAACTGCTTACCTTCTTGGTACCTGTTTGGCTAAGGCGGTGCAAAAACACGCGATAAATACTTCCTATCTGAAAACAGAGTATCTCAGGCTTTGCACCTTCAAGGTATTTGTATGAAATACAGGTTTGGATTCCCTAGTTTCTCTGTGCAAATGTTGACCTTTGCCACTAGTTCTGTATCTTGAGATACAAAGACAGCCAATTATGCAGCCTAGAAAGCTGCAATTCAGGTAGTTGTCAAGAGAACAACTGACCAACAAAGGAGAGGACGAGGAAGGAACAAGGTTTACAAAGGCAATAAAGGATGGAGAGACTGAAAGCAATTTATTTCCCAACAATTCTAAAATATACTTTGGTACCTTTCCTGGGTATAATTACACACTTGTACATTGCTGTTTCTGTTTAGAAAATAGCTCCAAATACATTCGTATAAACTTTGTGCCACTGCTTTTTGTATTTTTAAGCAGGTTAATGATTTGATTATATTGGTATGCAACAACAGTTAGGCTGTGCTGTATTTACATGGATTTTAGGGAAGAGCTTGTTTACTCTCCAAATGGAACAGATGTCTCTGCAGATGGATCCTGCTAGTTTATCTCTTTTTTGTTTTCTTGTTTAATTTCTAGTAGTAATGTCAGGCTGTTTCAGGAACCCTTTCTGAAGTCTTAGACTGCAGCAGTTGTAAGTGAGAATTCATTTATGCACTTCTTTATGCCTATCCTGTGCGGAAGTGTTGTGTTTCTATGATTGTTATCACTTCTGTTGGCACTGTTGTTAATATGTGAAAGTATTCAATGCTATTGGAGAAAGAAAGTGCATAAGAGGTTTTGAAATACAGAAATTGGACTGTAAAATGATTCATTAATCTGTTAATAACACTAAAATGAAATGCACCTGCATTACAGTTCTGCATATCTTTTTTTAGTGTTATTCCTCTGGAAGGAGTAACAGTTCAATTCATGCAATGTATTTTGTGGTTGAATATTGATTGGTGCTTCTTGATTGATGAGATTGAATGACACAAGCAAAAAAATTTAATATTCTTTTTTTGTGTGTGTGTTCCGAATTTCTTCATGGCGAAATACTACTATTCATTTTTTTCAGTATTTCCTGACTGTATTGCAGTAGCATATATGCTACTGTAATGCACATTACTCTTGTTATACCCAGATAGAGCTCTGGAAAATAGCCAGCCTGTATCAAAGCAATCACAGCCTTAATTTCTTAGTAACAGAAGTGAAACTTTGCACCTCTGACATATTTCTGCAATTTCTCTTAATACTGTAGTGCAGGATAAAGTTAATATAAGACCTAGGTTCAATGTTAATAAAGTCAAATGTTATAATTGGCAAGGAAATTGATAACTTACAGAGAAATAGATGAGGCTTTATTACCCGAGATGCACAATTCATAGTGTTCTGACACAGCAGCTGGTATCTTTCCAGACAACTAAAGTATTTTTAAATGAGGGCATTGTAGTTAAATATTGGTTTAATTTAGAGTGGGGTTTGACATAGGGAAGCCAGAAAGATTTTTGCTGTGAATCTCTTCTGGCCCTTAATACAGGTCCCTTGTGAGACCGTAGATTATTCTTGCTGTAAACCTTCACCAGACTAGCTGAACGCTGGAGACTGAATCTGATACCTACTTATTCCTGGGCAATTTTATTTTCTTCTATGAGATAATATCTTAGATTATTAATTACATCAGTCTTAAGTGAAAGCTGGACTTTGCAGCCATAGGTGATTCCTTTTATGAAAAATAAATCCCTAAGGTCAAAAATCCCAAAGGTATTTCCATTGGAGAAATCAGTAAAGAAACTTGAAAACTTGGTTTTGAATTAAAGAAAAAAGGCAAACTGTCCATATGAAATATGAGAATATGGAATTTATTTCCCCCATAGATTTATTTTCTTACCATTAATGAGTATAAATGTACATTTAATTTCTAGAAAAATAATGTAATCTGCGTGATGGAGGAACCGGAAGCAATGTTAGCCAAGTACATTTGCATCTGGCATGCAGCAGAAATGCTTGCAGTGGAACCTGGTTTCCAGATATGGCTGCTTCAAATCAAAGTTATCAGCATATAAGGTCAGATCAAATTCATCATAGACAGTAGAAAAATAAAACATTGTGATCCTAGGTGAAATTCAACCCAGTCTTCAGTGGTTTTTCAGATCTCCCTTGGGCTGTAGAATGGCAACTCTCAAATATCTCCCCAATGAATGAAATACAAAGCATTCCCCTGTTGATGGAAGTTCAGATGCTCTTCCCGACTTCTCTTTCAATCAGTAAGTTTGCATTTCCATAGCGTCCTCCGTCTGAGGAGCTCAAAGTGCTGCACGAGCGTTAGTGACACGAGCTTCACAGAGCCACGGCTGGGCGCCGTCGTCTCATTTCTGCCACAAACAGGGATGCACGTGGGTTGACGGATTTGCACAATGTGCAGAACTAAGAATTCTCCATTGTGTCCAACTCAGTAGGGCCGCTCCTGCTGCCTCAAGAGCTGTCTGACGGAGGTCGTTGGACTTTTATACAGATGAGCGTAGGTTTTGTAGAAATCTGACAATCTGCTTTCTAATAAAGCCCAATTCCTTCAAATAAACGCCGTAACACAACAGCTGCACTTAAAGAACATTTGAGATTGTATAGTCATTTATTTGGCTTATTTTAAGTAGTTGTGGCATGGTTAATAGTTGGTCACCTACCACTGATTAAATTTTACATTAAGTGCAGAAGCACCTTATGTTTTAAACAAACACAAACATTTTTTGTAATAAATGGCTCATAGGAGACCTGCCTCTTCCTTTTTTGGCTCGTTTAGAGCTTTGAAGTTTAAGTTGCAGACATTACGAAGACATATAGTACTACAGCAAAATCGTATCTGTATGCTGGGAAAAGCTTTTCTTTGGCATTGTAGTCACAGCTGTTGGTTCTTCCAAATATGTTTGCAGTAAAAGTTTGCAGAAGAAACAAAGCGGTGATTTGGTAAGTCAGCTTCTTGAGCTTCCTGGCAGTTGTGGGTTTTACCAGACCCAGCAGCCACGATCTGATGCAGAGATCCTTACTTCTGTCTTGGAGGTGCATTAGATGTGCACACAAAGTAGAGGATGCACTACATGACTCACAACTGGACTCTAGATATACTGGAAATTACAGAAAATAACAAAATGTTGACGTTCCTGATCACAAATAATAACTGACCAGCATTGAATGTTAGCTGGTCTGTGTGGAACAAGGCACATCTCTGGAACAAGAAAGTGTTGGCCTGCTGAGGGTTATGAAGGTATTCTTCCTAAAGCTTAACATGCAGCAGGAGAAATGGGAGTGTAATTAAATTTTTGATGGGAATAGACCTTTTCATACTGAGAATTCAAGACACGCTGTAGTCATTAACAATTACCAGGAGCTCTGTAAGGCATTTGGTTTTACAAAGATAGTGGCCGAAGGCTTTAAAAGGGTTGTGATCACACCAAGCTGGGTGACGATAAATGCAATAAGAATCCCTGCTCCGAAGAGTTAACAGTCGTGGTCATACCGAAAAGAGCATTAACCCCGATGACTTGTGAAATGAGGGTGATGGTGGTGGGAAGACCTGTGGGGAGGCTCCTGCTGCGGTCTGGTACCTGGTGCTTGACTCACGGTCGGGGAAGAGTGTGACCAACAGATCCAGCTACAGGCAGGGGGTTGCTGTGCTTTGCCTCTGCAAAGAGAAAGGGCCCGTTTCACTTTCAGCATGGTTTCCACATTGCTCCCAGCTTCTCCTTCCACCTCTCCCTATAAAATCTCCTGCTTGGGTATCACTGTCTGAGGCAAAAGCTGCGCTACGGCGTTGGGTCCTGCGCTAGAGCCTAGTTTATAGTCTTCACTGCCTGTGCTTGTAGAAGGAGATGAAAGGGATGTTTCAGGAGAGGCTGTGGGAGAGAAAAGAAACAGAATTAACATGGACATGGATGCTGTTTAATAGAGCGGTGCCCAAATAAAATCGGCAAACTATCCTATGAACCAAGGAACAGGAGCTTGGGGGATGAGGCAGGGGCATCCATCCCAAATTCTGGCATGAGCCAGCACACGCTTCCTTCCCAGTTTGTGATGAGGCACAGGGTGGACTGATAGGCACGTACCAACTCTTCTTAGTATTTTACCCCTGGGAAATGCTCCCAACTGCTTTCCAATCCTTCCACTCCTCGTCAGAGGAGAGCTCAACCTGCTGGCCACTATACTTCGTTTACAGAACCCAGCATCTCTCTAATCTCCCTTGCTCTAAGGTGGCTTAAAAAAAAAGAAACCAAACAAAAAGGCAAGCTAAAATATATGATGCCAACATTTATATAGCTGAGAAATAGCGAAATGTGCTACAAGAGGTATATGATTGTAACCGGCAGAAGGAGACTGTGTGTGCAAGACATTGTGATTACATGGCAGCGGTCGTTAAATTGCAACTTATGTTCTACTTTTTTTTTTTTTTTTTCTTAATAGCATGGTCCGTTTGCTACTCCAGTGGATAAATGCCTTAACTAACAGCCATTGCCTAGCAGCAGTGCCCGGAGTGGTTGAAGACAGTCTGTATTCAGATTATTTTGTGTTCAGTTTGACAGTAACCAAGACGCCTTACATAGGGAAACTCTTGCCACTAATAACTGTGTGTGCTGCCTTGTGGTATTTCCCAGTGCTGCCCACGTTCATAGAAACACATTGTCACCAATCTTGATTTCTTTTTTCAAATCTTGTGATGTTTAGTAGCATCTCAAAATCCCTCTGGATCATGTCATGTGAAAATACAACTTCTCTTAGGAGGCATGTAAAGGAGTCAGCAAGGGGGGCTGTGAACTCTGATTCAAGTGTAATGCTTAAACACTTAAATAAACTTAAAGGTCTTTTTCTTAACTGCTTCTCCTATCCAGTCCCTTCATTGTGCCGACAATAATAGTGTAAAAATGGACACGTACGGTCTGGAGCGGTGTGAATCACAGAGCTCATGTTGCTTGGGAGGACATGTCCTGGCAGCGGTTCCAGGTTGAGGTTGGGAGGTCCTGACTGGTACTGGAGATCGATGGTGGTTCCTGCAGTGGAAGTGGGAAAAGACATCATTCTTTACATAGTTGCCGAGAAGCCAGATGGTCTAGGCCAAATCTCTTTTATTTTCACAGAATGTGGAAGACCTCTGTGGGTGGGGGTTAATGTCCTGGCTCATCTTTGCTTCCTTCCCACTCCAACTGCCCTCTTTCCTCTTAGCCTTCTCACTGTCTGGGGACAATCTCCCGGGATGGCTGGGGTTCCAGCTAATATCCAGCTGCACTGTTCATCTGTCTCTGTGTGTGTCCCAATTACTGCTCTTATCAGGGTTTCCCATATAGCTATAACTTTTGCATATTGCTAGCAAAAAATGTATTGTCTTCTTGCAAACTGCATCAGTTTGGTAGGGTGCCTAAAAGTCAAGTGCCCCACTGGTGTGAAGCACCACAGAGTGTACCCATTTCTATAAAACTGATCCTGGCTCAGATTTTCAGAGATAGACTGGAAAGAAATGACTTGAGGAGTGGACTGGATTGAGAAGAATCAAGCTACAATTCAACCTCAGCCTTCACTTCCCTCCTCCCAAGACCAAATTCTCTCTACCATACATCCTCCAGAGAAGGACACAAAGCCAGACATGAATCCCTGTAATGGCTTTGAAATAAAACAACTCAGCTGTCCTTTCTCAGCAGGGTTTGTACCTCCCAGCAGCATCTCCTGCAGCAAGCTGTCGATCCTGGCCACACCAAAGAGCTTCACGAACTGGACTTGCTCTATCATCTGCCAGGTGATGCTCTGCAGCGGGGGCAGCAGGAGGAGGATGTCACTGAACCGGCCTCGGGAGTCGTACTGGCGATCGTTGATGTAGTCTTCTAGGTTGACTTGGACCTGGAAGCGCATGTTCTTCACCTTCCCAGGCTCGCTCAGGCCTTTACAGTCTGGGAGTGGAAAAAAAAAGAAGTTAATTGCTGGTCTGTGTAACCACAAAGCATTACCCTGTTAATCAGGCTCTGTAGAGGGAAAAGGATGAGATGCCAGTGATCCTCTGACAATTATGTGTCAGAGTCTTCGAGTTTATCTGACAGATCAGCATTGGGCTGTCACTATTTCATATCTCACATAGAATAGGGAAACAGTAAGAAAATAAAGAGCTTGCTTCAGATGGATATGTCTGGCTACTGCCATTAGTGAAGAGGAAGGATTTAGAAGTTGAATCATATTTGTCCTTCCAAGGAAATGGCCTGGAATTTTCCCCTGAAAGCTTTAAGCCCCAACTACTGCCACTAAATCCATGCAGGTTTATTGCCTATGTGTTGTAATTACACCCGCTGCAGCATCAGATGCTTGTCTTCGTTTCCTGTCTTTGACCGGTGGTCAATCTGTTTTTCATGGACCACAGGTCCAGTTTTGCCTAAGCGAGTAAATGTGCACTCTGGGTAGGGTGAAGCGCTGGGATTTACAGCTTCCCACTCCTGCCTCTCCTGCTATCTAAAAGTGAGATTTCTGGCTCACTGGACCATTTCCTTCACTGTCTACACAGAATCCACAAGCATCACATTTTAGGGATCATTGTGCCCAGAGATTAGATGAAGTGGTTAACAAATTATTGTACGTCAACATGTAACTCTGTGGACATGCCTACTTGTTAGCGTGAATGAATTCCACTTCTGTAGAGCTTTGCACTTTTTCCTTTTAGGTGAAATCACAGCGCCTCACTGTTGCAATGATCTAAAACTTCACTGAGATACTGATCAGCTGAGAAGGTAATTTGTCAAGCTCAATTTGATAATACCACCCTTACTCGGGTTTACAGCAGGCTCTTTGGCGAGCCAAAGTTCATGATGTTTGTAAAACTCCTGTATCTTGATTTCAAATCAGTGAACACAGCAAAAAAAAAAACTAATGGAAGATACTCTAATTTCTCCATGCTAATAGATGCTAAAGACAAAAGGGCATTGTTCAGGACTTGGGATTATTCCCCCATCTCTTCTGCAAGCTTCAGGGCAATAGACACTAAAGGGACTCAAGTCTTGTACCGAGAGGAGGTTGTGTGTGTGCTGTAGGCATGTAGAAACAGCAGTGTTTGGGGGGAACCTGGGCTGAGACAGAACCCCCTGTGTTTGTGGAATGAGAATACAGCAAAAGTTCAAAACAAGCTTTTGTTTGCCTCTGTTTGTTTCCCTGTTCTCCATCTGGTGCGGCTCAGCCCTGCCCTCGGTCAGTACTGACTGCCGGCAAGTTCCATTAACAGACACCCTTGATATTTCTGGGTACTCTGAACAGTTCAGCTCCCTGTGGTTTTTAATGCTGCTTTCTGAACTCTGATGGATGCTCCGCACTGCTGCTCAGTCAGCTCACTTCACTTATGCATAATTCAATATAGGCATATATGTCCTTAATAGTCCTCTCTCTCATTTCAGAGTGATGGGCTTTTCTGAAGCCAAGCTACAGAAGCAGCAAAACTCCTCTAGGGTCTGCAGAGTCTTGCACATCATTCTGGTTGGAGTTAATAGTTGCTAAATCGTAAAGTGTTCAGGAATAGGTCACTTCGAACATGTCCTTGCTGCACTGCTAAGAATTGCTCATTACAGCAGAGGCAGGGTGAAATGTAGAGCTGCTGCCAAGGGGTTTTCCTGGTTATTGGAGAGCCCTCAACTCCTTTCCAAGCCCCATGCGTGGCAATCAGGAAGGAAGCTTACCTGGATCAAAGAAGATGATGGCTTTAAGGCAAGCGTACTCATTGTCATCGATCTGGATGTCCCGCAAGGGCTTCACCAACTCGTCCAAGATTCTGGTGGCCACACGAGCGATTTCCAGTTCTGGGCAGTGCATTGGGATGATGAAGTCATTCCCTGGGGAGATGAGAGAAATTCACCGTCAGCTGAATTTCTGTGAACACGGTCTCATCCAGAAGTTACCCCAAGGCATGTTGCCAGATAGTCCCAGTGCCCATGTGGAGCAGATTTCCAGTGTGACGCTTCATACTCAGATTCACAATTGAGAAGCAAGCCGTGGATCTCATTCTTTGGTCCTTAATTATCTTACTTGCACGTGTTGGTGCACCCACACTGTACGCAAAACCTGCTCCACGTTCTGCTCTGCTTTACCCTCTGTTATACCTAGCATCTGTTTGCGAGTGGTGTTGCATCTTTATTTTTGGTGCATTTTTTTTTGAACAAAGTTCTCCCTCCCTCTTCTCTTTAATGTGTGGCTTTCAAGGTCAGTGTTCTCCTCTTTCTAAGAATAATCCCACCTGTGTTTTTGGGGGCAGAGAGCTACATGAAAAGGAAATACCTATTTGCACTATAATTTTAATAGACCTTTCTGCTAAGTTTTTAAGCAACGATACCCAAATACCTCATTGCCTGTGTCCTGGCAATTTCAGTTACAAAAACAAGGCAACGCAGTTTGAGATGCCGTTTAAATATTGGGGGTTTTCTCCTCCACAATTTCAAAGCAGTAAGGGGACAGTTGTGAAAGTCTCAGTGAATTTGCCTGCTCCTTTTTACGCTTCTCCAGAGACCTTCTCAAGCACTTAGTCTCAAGCCCGATGTGCAGACCGTGCCCAGGAGCGCAGAGAGGATTTCAGGCAGGCAGGACACTTGGCCGTGACTTCGGTGTGTGAATTATAAAAGCAGGAGTGTATTTCACTACTTTACCTAATAACAGAAAATCGGTGTATGGTATGGACCTCTTGGCTACCCCGAGGAGCAGGTGTTCCCCTGCGTGAGCTCTGAGCAAGGCAACCTGGAGATGGCACAGAAGAAAGAAATAATATTATATTTGAAAAGCAGATAAGAGAATGGTGAGCTGTCGCTGTGTAGATTAAACCAAATGTGGTGTTTGCTTAGATATGTCAGATCTATGGATAAAGTACTATAAAGAGCTAGAAATGATGAGTATATCTTTACATTTCAGAAGTGCTTCATTCATGGCAAACTAAATAAAATGTTGTTTTCAACTGAAAGAGCAAAGAGGGGCTTAAGTAGTTTGAATTCTTAGGAAATAAATGGCTTTTTTATTCAACTATCCGGTACTAGTGAAGGGAAGAGGAGTCTTTTTTGACTGGGTCCTTGTACAGACTGGAGTGACCAACTCTATTATATTTTGGGGGACTTTGGCCACTCGACTTATTTTTAATTGAACCCCTGTCTTTTATTATGCTTTCTCTCCTGCTAACTTATTGCTCTGCATAGGGTGATCTATATGTTAATGTCAAATTCTCCTGTTGAAATGTATGGCTGGGAATTCCTATCGAAGGCGGTAGGTTTGCAGGGAAGAGGCATTTACATTTTACCTGGTCATCGAGTGGGAGCTCACAAAATGCCGGGATGTATTTTGCCCATTCAACCAGCACCAGAAGCTGCTGTTTCATGGATTCACACACATCATTGATGGTTGCAACCTTCTTCATAGCAATGTCCGTGCTGTGCGCCGGACTCAGCGATGAATACTGAGAGAGAAACAACCCGGTTGCATTGAGACCAGATCAGTGCTGGTTTGCCATCCTCCATAGAGTCATAGAATCATTATGGGTGGAAGAGACCTCAAAGATCATCAAGTCCAACCGTATACCTGATGCCACCATGCCCACTAAACCCACTAAACCATGTCTCGAAGCGCCACATCTAAACGTTTTTTGAACACCTCCAGGGATGGTGACTCCACCACCTCCCTGGGGAGCCCGTTCCAGTGCCTAACGACTCTTACAGTGAAGAAGTTCTTCCTAGTATCCAACTTGAACTTCCCCTGGTGCAACTTATAGCAACGATTCATTGATAACATGAGGAGCCTTCACAGACATTAACCTCATCAGGTCATTGAGAAGACATTTGCCGTTGTGGTTGCACACTTATTTGGTCGGCAGTGTATGCTGACCGATGTACAGCCCACGGTGAAGCCTCCACGAGGTGGTGCTCGGTCCCAACAGACACGCCTCCCTCCTCTGCCTCCAGGCTGGCTCAGGACAAAATCTAATTAATATTCCCATTCCTAGCAGTAGCCAGCAGCACTGGGGCTCAGCTTCCCATCAATCACTTAAGCCAGCCAAATGCATGAAACGCATCCAGCCTTTCTCCCCCGAGTTGCTGTCTGGGACAAAACCCACCCCTTCCAATCTCTAAAGAGCTGCGGGGCAGGGAGAGGGTTAAAACATAATAATTTTGGAAAAGGAAGTGGATGCATTGCTGCGTGTAATATGCAACATCTGGGCCGTATATTTCAGTGGATAAAGGATGTTTGCATAAGAATTTAAAGGATGCACGGGGAAAAATTCATTGTGGAACATGAAACAAGAAAATTATCAGTGTTAGTTGAAGCCCAATGATTTTATTAGCTTTATTTTCCTCCCCAAAAATTGTTGCCCTGGTAAAGAAGTCACAAGAAAAGATATAATTGACCATGATGAGAATGTTATGTTCTAAGCAGCACAGAGTGTGCAGCAAAGGAGGCATAAACTTCTGCATGAAATGCAATGAGTTTTTAGGGGTGCAGCAACAATTTAGGCTGGGGGCAGAGGAGAATCAGGGTCTGCAACATCCTTCAGCCCTTGGAATTTCAGCTTTGCATCTCACATGCCAAAGGCGGCATCTGCTCCTTGCAGGACAAGTGTCTTGATAATGCACCAAGGACTTCTCCTGTCTGCTTTTGGATCTCTCTGATGCATTTTCTTCCCTGTGACTTTGCACAAGAGCCATCCCAGGGCAGGAAAAAGATCCAGCCCCAGCTGGTTTAGTGAATTCATAACCCCATATGGAATAGCTGAAGGCCCCGCACTCGTTCGGAGCGCTGTCCCCGCATTTCATACCTGCTGCGCCATGGCCTCGGCCTGAGTGAGCACGTTGATGGAGAGAGCACCGTTGTCCTCGTAGCTGCTCCTGCGAATGCTGATCCTGTCGCGCTCGTTCTGCACGGCTGAAATCAGAGCGAACAGTGGTTGTGTTAGCAAGAAACTGCCCACACAACCGATGGCTCCTGTTACTGGTGGTCCCCAAACAGGAGTGGATGGGGCTTTAGTGCCTACAAGACCCTCCGCTCTTGCTGGATGCTGGAATAAGGTTAAATAGGCCCTGGGGAAGGGGAAAAGGCCACCAGAGAGGGGGGAAGACCAAGCACAGGAGCAACAGAGGGAGATAAGGCCATTTGGCAGTCAGAGCAGGAGGTTAGATGGTCCCACTGGGTTTGATGCAGCTCAGGAGGAGTCTGGGGATTTGATGTCAACCCTTTTCACTTGGCAGTGCGGCCACACTGCTGGAGTCCTGGTCTCTGATACCCTTTTTGCCACGTCGGCACTGAGGACTCCTCTCCTGAGCTCCCAGTACAGCAGGATGCTCTTGAGGTTGCATCTTATCTTATAGCAGCACTGAAAAAATCACCTCAAAGCAGCCTTGAAGTGTCCCCTGCCCCTGAGGCATCACGGGTGGTGGTACTCAGGGGACATCTCCACCACCTACAGGGAGCAGGAGGAGTCAACTCATTTAAGGAAGCTCCAAAGAAAGGAAGCTTAAATTCACTGATTCCCCCTTAAAACTGTTCCCTCAGCCTTGTCCACCACGCTGCTGATACCAACGAGACCGTGACTCTGACGGCAGTGGCGGCACACAGCTGAGAGAGCAAACTGAGGCAGGGTTTGTCTCCAGCTCTGCTGGCACCCTGTGTAAATCACTGCTGCAAATCAGCCCAGTGTCCTGAACTGTTAGTAACAGTGGTACAACTCACCCTGGACACACTATAGTGACCACAGCAGAGTGAAGATCAGCCCTGGGCTTTTTGCAAACAGAAACATATGGCCATGCCATGGTGAACTAGAAAAAAAACCACTGATGTTTTTTTTTTTGAGGTCCATTCCACCCTTTAAACCATCCTTTTCTCTGAAGCACAAGCCACATCTAGCCCCATGCTACGTCAACCCTGCGTGTTGAACATCAGGGATTTATTGCACTTCAACAGCTTATTTTTGCAACACAGGCTCCAAGAACTGACTCGCCTTCACTGCAGCTATCAAGTAAAAGAGCAGCAGAGAAAAAAAAGCAGAATTTAGACTTAGTCCAACCTTCTTTTCAGTGTTAGTTTCTCCCCCAAGCCCTACCGCCTCTGTCCAGCAGCGAGCAAGCCCACATGGGGCTGGAGGAAGGAGCCTGAATGCAGACTCAGCATTTTCCTGACAGCTCATACGTCTTGGCTACGTACAGCTCGGAAAGGCAATTGTCAGGTTCTTAAAGCTGAGGGAGCGGGAAGATTTAGCATGTGGTGATAATGCAACGCATCCCTCCTCCTTCATACAGCAATTCCAGGCTTCTTTTGGTTTTATTTAGGAGGAATGACTCAGACATAGCTGTCAAAGCAGGACTCCCTTCGCGCTTTAACCCCTTGGATGTGAAACAGTGCGGGTTTATCTCAAAAGTGGCCACTGGAGAAGATTTTTCCAGCAATGATTTTTTTGCAGAGTCAGCAAAACCATTTCACCATCGCTCTTTCGAGACTTTACCTCGCTGCTGGGCCTTGCTTTAGAGCAAGCACCACTCTTTGTACGGGGCACGTTTCTCTGAATTCATGCTCAGGAGGAGACGTGGGCACCATTTCACACACCGGGTGGGAAGGTGGGAAGGTTTTTTTGTCAGCTCAGGTCCCACCACTGCTCTGTTATCCTAACCAGCCTCTGATGAGGGGTCAACAAGTGAAAGGGCAGAAAGCAAGCAACAGTGACAAAAAATCATTATCTCCCGTTATCGGCAGGAGTGTAGTATTTATTTTCCAGGATTTGGAGTTCAGCCTTGCTGACAGTCGGGACCCGTTCGCTGCTGAGCTGGGCGTGCTGGGCTCCAACCACCAAAGCCATTCTGCACCTCGGAGCCAACCTTGCCTGAAGGGCTGCAAGGGGCTGGATGGGTACATCGATTTGGGAAAGAAGCAACGCACATACATATCACTGGAGCCTGTTCAGGCTATGGATACTATATAGAGGCAATTAGTCATCAATTTAGAGAAAAAACCAACTACAGCCCTTGCTCTGTTAACCTATCTTAGACAGCAGCATACGTTACCCGATGCATTGGGGGGTGATGGAAAAGGCTGTTCAGCCAGGGGTCTCCACCAGTCTGAAGGTGAAGCTGGTTATAGGAACCATAATCTATCATTAATCTTCAGAATAGATTAACCCTTCATGGCTTTTTTTGGTACAACAGAAAAACGAGCAGCAGCATACAGCGTTGGGTAGAAGCAAGCCCACCCGAATCCATGTCATCACTGACATCCTTGGAAAGTCCCCACCTGACCTCCTATGCCTCATTTCACATTAGATGCTCCCCCACGTAGCTCTCTGGGGGTGATGGTGATTTTTTTGCCCACCTAGAAGAAAAGGTACAATTTTTTTCCTTTCCAACCAATTTACACATCTTATTTTACGCAAGTCTTACAAACCCAGGCAGGTCTGGTCCTCGTCTCCAACGACAGACTCCTTTAAGAAGCCTCAGCCTGTTTTTTCTCCCGGTTCCTTTTATGGCACATATTTCAGTGCTTCCCTCATGCTCTGATAAGCTCAGTCTTCAAGTGTAAGTGGATGGTACAGACTGACTTTCTCAAGGTGATTTGGATGTTATTGCTGAAAGTACCCAAGATGTGATGGAATCAGATGCAAAAAGGAGTTAATGTTTTACCTGCCACAAAATCAATCTATTACTGTGTGGTAATTATATTGCTATATTTATTGTGCTTGTAAAAGGGAAGAGATAGGTCGCCCATGGTGAGGCACCGGCAGTGCTCGAGGGGTGTGCTGGCGCTGAGGGCCCTCGGGCTCAGACGTGATCTTCTTCTCTTTGCAGACGGTAAAACTCAGCCAACTTGCAGGAAGGACTAAAATCCCAGCGCTGGATCCCACTGTCTCCCAGGGACTGGTATTTCCAGTATCTGCTTGGCAAAAGCTTTGTTTGCCTGTTTTTTCCCTCAAATCCTGCCCTCTGCACAGCACCTCAGTTCCCAAAGTAAATAATCACAAGGAAGGGCCACTGCAGCCCTGCACGAGGGGACTTCGGCGGGAGCAAGCCCCCACCATGCTGACGGTTGGGGATGCCGTGGCCCCGACCCGGGCTTTCCCCGGGGAAAAGGGAGAGAGGGTGAGACGGTGCCCACGTGTCCCTCCAGGGAATTGTCCACGGCTACGGTGTGTCCTGCCTATGGGAAGTGGACAGGAAAACAAACACATTCTCCATCTGATGCAGGGGAGCCGTTGGAGGGGTTTTGTCATTCAGAGCAAGCCTGGGCCCTTTTGCCATGAGCACATCAAGGATGCCGGCAGCCGGGTAGGCTGCGGAGCACGCATGGCGGCTCTTGAGCAAACAACGGTGTGTTTGTGGGATTGCAACAAACCCGTGTTTCCCAAACATTTTGTCCTTGCTGCCTTGCCACGTAGGTACAGAGCCTGTGATGAGGAACCTCCAGGGAGTCCAATAAATACAGGCGCAGGCATTGATTGGAAGGAGACAGCAGTAAACCAGTAACTTTCCATAGTAACTGCAAAGGTTAAAGCCCTACCTACCTCGGAGTTACTGTTTCCATTATTATTCCACTAAAAAAATCCTCATTTAACACTGACGGAGTTGGAAATGTATTAATAAATGGTATAAAGATGAGGAGGGAGGTGCGAGTGCCCTAGCACGGTGCCGGCATTCACCAGTGCTCACGTTGTTTCTGTCTCCAACAGATTTACCCCTTCTGCTGCCTGATTAATTTATATACACAAATAATTTTTTTTCCCCCAAGCTACCTCTGATTTTGTCAGTGCGGTATATTTTATTTGCAAATAAATCCCAATGATACATCTACATTTAATCATTTCATGGGCTTCTGGCCTGATTTATGACTATCACAAAGTGGGGAAGATCCTTTAACTTTTCCATCCATCTTTGCAGTAAACTGCAGTCTCAGCCTCCTGAAAGCTGGCAGAAGAGCTATGCAAACAAAAGGTATGAAACATGATAGAGGTGCTGTGAAACACTAATAAAACTGTCCTATAAACCTGTCCAATTGAACAAAAATAAATAAAAAATAGCCTCAAATCCTCCCACTGTGTTGTGGCAGTAAGTGATACAATAAGTCTTTTTACTTCTGCATAAAACTAAAGGAGTTAATGTACATTCATAAATTACTTTAAAGGGGATGAGAGGTTAAATATTAACCCCTCTTATTTTCACCAGTAAACTGAATCTTGGCAGTGCAGTGCTGGCATTTCAAAAGGCTTTCGGGTTTTCAGACACTCAACTCCATGTGAGTGGATGACCTGGATCACTTGAAAAATCACACCCTTTTTTCAAGGTTAAATACGATCTCAGTAAGAAACTAAAAATAGTATCCTACTGTTTTCTTTGGGGGTTTAAGTATCTGGTGCACTCCTTATCCACTGATGATGACCAAAAACCTGTCCGGTAGCATTGTGCAAAACAATATAAATCGAACCTCCTCCTGTGCAAAGAGCGAAAATCAGAGAGAACAGCCAGAAAACCCTGAAACACCCAGAGCACCCTGCGGTACAGTCCCAGACTTAACCACAAAACAAGAATAAAAGAGTGAATCTCCTGTAAAAATCTTAAATCCTGATCATAGTGATGTTTCAGGAGACAAGAAGGGGGTTGAGTTCAAGCAAGCCTTTTCCTCTCCCCTCGTTGCAACTTTAATGATTGTTTACTTGTAGTTATTAAAATGAAGTATTGATACCAAAAATGTAATTGGGACAGGAGTGTTTCTGAATGAGCTAATTTCTAGGGAATCTAGGATCTGGACCTTCCCTAAGACTCAAGTTTTGGCCCTTTCGTGCTCTCCCTGGCGCCGATGGGACCTGGATCCCATCTCAAGGCACAAGCCTGGAGGCGTAGGGCTCATGTGTGGGGCAGTCCTGGTCCTTTCCGAACCCAGGATCAAAATCAAAGTGTACAAAGAAGACAATCTAAAGGACCCTGCTGATGCTTTTCTCATCAACCCCTGCCCAGCTACCCCAAGCCCATAGTTAACCCATAGCCTGACTGCACTGTGCTCCCCGGACCAGCCCGCGCCGAGACCCCCAGCCCCACACTGGCACTGTTGCCCCTATAGACACCCACGTTAAAGCTAGCTCGGGTATTTGCATGATACGGCTTTTTCTTTAGGCAGAAATTTCCCTTCTACCAGGCTAGATAACATAGCTCCTTGCAATTTCTTATCCACTAGAATTGTTTCCAAATGGAAAAAAAGAGAAAAAGAAAGATCCAAATGTGTCACATCATGTCTTACAACACAGGAAGACTGGAAAAAAAAAAAATCACTCTGGATCCAAAATTCCAGTTGATCGGTTAGTTTTGCTGGGGAACAGCAAGTTTTCCAACATTGCACACACACACACACACAGACATCCAGCACTGGGTCAGTTGGATGCTGGCAGTGGGGAGTGTGCGAGGGTGACACAACCCTGCTAACCCCACCCCAGGTGTATTGTCACAGACAGGCTGGGAAAAGGATCGTTTCCAGCTTCTTCCCCTCTGCTGTGAATAAACAATGCTACTACCACACCCTGGAAAGACTGATTGCTATTATATGGGCTGGCTGAAAAGTGGTGTGCCACAGAAAGAGAGTGTCAAACTCTTGCACGCTAGTGCTGGGACAAAGGGATACACTGAGTGTGGATGTCACGGCCGTGGTCTCCCAACGTGAATCGGTGCACGCCAACAAAAAATTACGCACAAAGATTTGTATAGTCCTCATACTGCTCTACCGCAATCTCTTTTTCCCTAATGCTTCGCAATACTGTTTAATATTAATCTAGAACCACCCTAAAGCAAATAACGGTGTTCTTTTTGTGCACACAATTGTGCAAGAAGATTTCTTTCACAGTCCTGCACACATGCTTTGGATATAGCTCTGGTCAGCTAAGCTCATTTCTGCAAAGCAGTTGCTCAAGGTGCTTTAAAATCTTCCTTACCAAACACAGAAGCAGTTTGAGAGCACACAACCTGAATGTGCACTCGTAAAAAAGTTTCAAAGAATGTGACTATGTAGAACTTGAAATGAGTCATCTTCCATCGGGCTGCAATCAATAATGAAGGCATGAGCCAAGGTTTTATAACCTTTACCATAAACCAAATAAAAATCATGCTTCAGCTCAAAGAATGGAGCTGATAACCAGATTTCAGCCTTTCCAAGCTGTGGAGCTTGCTGCGCAGGCAATTGGCTCCATTTCCACCTAGAACTGACCAGATATACTCCAGTTTGGTCTTTATTACTTCGAGGGATTTTTTTTTTTTTTCCATCTGCCCTATTTACTCCATTTCTCCTAAATTAAACTAGCAGGCATTTTTGCTACATCCATGACCTATGCCAAATTGCAAGACACCCTTGTTCTCCAGGAAAACATATGGTCAGAAGGTTGGAAAGATTTTTTCATCACCAGTAAAATCTTATGAATTACCAGAAATCAGTGACAAATTTCCCCTTGGTTTCAGTGGGACCATGATTTCACCCCTTGGGTAAGGTGTGTTTAACTCGGTGGCATGGAAAGAAACTCTCAAGTTCTTTTCTAGTTCCCTCATCCTTTAGCTGACAGTGGGTTGGAAAACAGCACAAATGAAGTGTGAAGAGTGTTGAAACCATCAGTCAACTACCTGCACATCAAGGGGATGTACCATCTCTTGTGGATTGGGACCCCACTTTGCTAAGCACTCAATGTACAAACACAGTCTCTGCCTAGAAAGCTTGGAGTAAGTAAAATAGTATCATCCGTGCTCTCCCACTACGCAAACACTGAACGAGCAGAGACCAGACGTGCTATGATAGATCCCAAACTTTCCCAGGGAAGATGGCTGTAGGGAGGTAAGGCATAGGTTCACAGAAGTGTTTTTTCTCTCGCTTAGCATTAGGCACTGTAACACCTCGTATTTCCTTTAGTGTGTTGGAAGGGCACTTCCTGGTAGCCACTGGTACCCAAATGCTCTACAACACTCCAACTCCCTCTTAATACAGCCAATATGAAGTGCAACAAAAGGTATCAACCAATATTAGATTGGCCCTTCAGTACTTGTGCTAACAGTGGCTCTGTAGTCGTGCTATAGCCAACACGAGGACAGCACTACCCAAGGGTTTGACCCTGATTCGGGTCCCAGCTTGGGCGACACAGGAGCCAGCTGCCTCTGGAAGCTCTGCCTGTGTACCCTGTGCCACAGAGGAGCAGCTCCCGCAGCCCAAAGCATCGTCTTCAGGCTGTGCCTTGCCCAAGGGTTGCACCAAGCTACATGAGCATCAGCCAAGTCAACCGCCAAACGCTACTCTGCAGTAGTCAGCGGTCGGCATTTATGAGATTGAGGATGGCTGGGATTAGGAGTCGCACTAGCAGGTATGTCGAAAGATAATTGCTGTTGTGAAGCACTTAGAGACCAAATAAACCCTGAGGAAGCCCATCCCTTTAGCAGTATAAAAAAAGGACCAGCCTCCCAGGATGGGTGAACAGTGTCACAAGACTCTCATTGAAATTCCCGTCTGATAAGATGCGAAATGGGACTTTCAGCTGCAATAACAAGAAATCTCTCACTGTGACATGCAAGCATCACCTCTGCAGGCCAGGGCTGCCGCTGCTCTCCACCATGCTCTGCAGTGGGAGTAGGGCCAGAGTCAGAAGCAGGCAATTGTGAAATGTCTCTTAGCACCTACCTTCTTTCTTCATGCCTGCTCTGAAGCATTTTTTCAGCCTGCAGTACCTGCACTGGTTCCTCTTGTCTTTGTCTATCACACATTGTCGGCTGAACCTGGGAGGAGATGGGAAATAAAACACGGAGCAACCAGCTTGGCATCTGCAATCCGCTCACCCCAAGCAGCCCCAAATACAGTCCCAGCCCTCACTGAGCTACGCACTGCATGGACCTAGAGAAGAGCCAAAGGTTTGCAAGAAACGGATTGAATCACTGTTGGCTTGGCCCAGTTCCTCATCTTCCCCACCGCCGTTCCTGCCAGCTGGGAGCGCAGCGATTTCAGACCACCCACCCTGCGAGGACTGCGATGATTTTGGCTGTGAAAGCGCGACTGTGACTCAAATTGTACTGGTCTACGAACTCCATCTCCCACTTTCAGACCGTTATTGAGTGTTATCAGCGTCGGGGCTCGTTTGATCCCTGTTAACACTGTCCCACTTTGCGTAGCATAATGACATTACGGACCACAAGACCTTTTGTGTCTGCAGCCTAGTTTTGAGGTAGATGGCCTCCTAATTCCTATTCATTTCACCAGGGGATTTAGGAATCTATGTGCTGTTCAAGGCGTGGCCCACGTAGATTTGGCAGCTCTGGCCACGGTGGGTGAAGCGGTGGAAGAGGAATTTGCCACGCAGAGAGAAGACGACGTGGGTTGCTCTGGGGCCATCATCAGGTTGTAAAAGCTGAGGCACTTTCCCAGACTGGTAGAAAGCCAAAGGTACAAAGGCCCAAAGACTTTCCAAGGAATTTACGTCTGCGATAAACAACAGAGCTCCAAGCTCGGCTAAGTACAGCGCGGCTCACCAAATAAGGATTTGCAGACAAGCGAGCATTTGCCATTTGCTGAGGATCGTCCCTGAGCTGCCAAATATCACAGAGATTCATGGATTCCTGGGGAGGGGCAACAACTCCGCTCCCAGGAGACTGATAACTGGAATTTCAAAGAAAGCAGTAGTAGCTGTTGCCGTGTCCTGCAGGGATCCCACGATTCCTGGGATGGACACTGTGCGGGTGGACACTGCTGTCACCCCAGGTGTCTTTCATGGTTGGTGTGTCCTGGAGTGATAAGGACCCCAGGAGCATTTTGAACAAACACAGTGACTCACGTTGCAAAAATTCAGAACGCCCTTAAAGGGGGAAGAGCTCTGGAACAGAAACAATACTTCCAGGTTTTAATTAGAGATGAAGGGCTTGAGTGTATTCAGGGCTTTTTTTCCCCTTCCTCCTGTGCTAAAATAAACACCATTTTTCTAAGGTCAACCAAGATAGCTGAGTTATAATTTATAGCCTCCTGCTGGTAAAAAATTTCTCTCAGACGTATACCTGTCTGACAAAGCGGACATGAATCATCGCTGGTCCATGCTCGCTTCTCAGGATGATTGTAAAATCATCAGTGATGTGTCAGCGTACATAGTTTAACGTATTTCAGAATAAAAATGGAGAAGCTCTGGGGGAGGTGGAGACTTTGGAGGTGACAGGCTCTTGGATACTTGTTGCTTTTTAGTGGGAAAATCAAGAAAGACTACATTTGAGATGAAATCTCTGGAGCTTTGGTCCTTTGCCACCTTGGCTTTCCCTTGCTGGGCTGTGACGAGGTCATGGTGTCACTCCACACCCAGAATCTGTACTTACGTATTGTACACACCAGTCAAACCTCAGGTCTATAAGTCTCCCTTGATTTACACCATGGGGAAAGCAGTGACGGTGAACTCACCAAATGGATTGCTCGGTGCCACAAAAGGTGTCAGGGTCCAAGATGAGATAGGACTTAGTTTTACTCCTTGGCTCCCTGTCCTCCAGCTATAAACTAAACTGCAGTTATTACTGTTAGCATTCATGGCATGGTAATTTGGCATTTGGGATGGGGGCCCCATTGTACAACCTGATCTCCACCCCAAATTATTTACAGTGTCAGTAAATTGTCTTCATTTATTGCAGAAAGGACAGGTACCTGCAGGAATAGACGTGGTTCTTGCGGACGCTCCTCCTGAAGAAGCCTTTGCAGCCATCGCAGCTGGATGCCCCGTAGTGTTTGCCGGTTGCCCGGTCCCCGCAGATGGAGCACAGGGAGCCGATGCCGTTGGTGAGCAGGTTGGTGTTTGCCGATTCGGCTGTGATGGCCTCTGTGGACAGAGAACAGGGACCATTAGACCTCTCTGATGGAAACCAGAATCAGCTGACAGCAAGTTGCTTTTCTCAAGCAAAGCATGCACCGAGCAAGCCCCACACACGTGTGCACACGTAGTTTGTGTTGCTAGTAAAGCCTCCAGATGGATCGTCATGTTCTTCTCAACCTCAGCTGAGAGTAACTCAGTTATTTTTCTTCTGGCATTGGTGTTTGCTTCAGTGAACGGAGAGGTTTCAAGCTGCATAACCCAACATGTTCATGAGAATCTAACAATTACCACTATTCTTCTTGACAGATGCAGAGAAAACCTTACCTGGATGTCAGATATATGCTTTTGAGGGATGGGGAGCCACCTCCTCAGTTAGACACCTGGAGAACATGGGTCAAAGCTGGCGACCGCAGAAGACAATGGAAAGCACATCATTAACTTGAATAAATAGAAAACAGAAGAGACAGCAGAGGCAGGAAGGATGAACTACTTCATGCACAAGACAGAGGTGTTGGAGATAAAAGGCTGCTCTTGAGAGCTCCTCTGCCGCTGGAAGACAGAGATGACAGCTCCTACAGAAGTTGCTTTAGTTCTCCTAAGTCTGGTTCCTGCTCTGAGCTGCCCTCTGAAGAGGCTCTTTGCTTTCCACTGCAAAGCAATAGAGGGATGTAGGAAGATTGACCTAAATTAGGGACCTAAAATTAGGTCGTATGAATGTCCTCTGTTTGCACCCACTCATTTGGGGCAGGAATAGCTCTGCCCCTGCCTGGCCCGGGCTGTGTGTGTACACTGCTGACAACTCCCCTTTAAACTTCTCCCTTGGCCTTAACCACCAGACTCGCTGCCCTCTTAATCCTCCTCATTTGAGGCACAGCTTGGGGAAGGGGGAAAAAAAAAAAAAAAAAGAGGAGACACTTGAGAAGACGCAGATGACAGTGTTTACATCTCGCCGAGAGAAGGAATGTTTGTGGAGTCTGTCCTGACCTGGGCACTCACTGCAGGACAGTTTTATGAATTTATCGCACCTCTGGGAGCATGTTCTTTGCTCCAGGGGAGCCGATCTCGTGCTACAGTGACCTCAGCACAGTCTCTGGGACAAGATGCATCGTGCCTTCCAGAAGAGATGGGCGGTGATGAGAAAAGCTCAGCGGCTGTTTATTGAGCGATGACATATCTTAGAGAAAATTACTTCAAGGGGAGGAATTGCCATCTGATCTGGACAGTTGAGAAGATTTTCTGATGCATAATGCATAAAAATAGCTTTGGGTAATCCACACACAACATGTATATATACAGAGAGAGAGAGAACGCTATTTTTGTATATGACTACAGATCAAAAATTTATAGTGAAAATATTTGCCATGCAATGAAAATCGTAATGAAAAGCCAAAAAAAAAACCCCAATAAAACTTTAGTTTTTCAAAAAAAGGGAAGTTTTATTTAGCTAAGACTAAGACATTTTTAGCTAAGACTTCATAAATGCAAAGGTCAGACTCCCTTTCACCCCATCAAAAAACCTTTTGGATCTCTATTTCACCTTCTAACGCACGGACGAATAAATAAGTAGGTTGTAGCAAGATGGGAGCAACATAACAAGAAAGAATGACAGCATCAAAATAATTTTTAGGTCATAATGACAGGAACTGAGATTTACCTGTTAGTAAAATCCATTTAAGATGCTCCTAACTCTGACATTTGTCACAAAGTGGCACTTGGGTCCTTTGGGAACATTGTCTGCGTCAGAGGTGCTTAATGGTAATTTAGATTGATTTTTAGTTTTTTTAGAATGATTTTTCATTGTATTTTGCTTGATAACTCAGTATTAAATGAACTGTACTAGAATATTCCTTCAAGGGTCACTGCGCTGCTAAACATTCATGCATCTGTTGCTCCATTTATTTTTTTGAAGGAGCATATGACCATAAACAAATGCTGGATTCCATTTAAAAAATTGCACAACAAAAATAAATGTAAGGCCAATTTTCTCTTCACTCCACTCGTGCTTTCTCTACTGACTTCAGAGGAATCAAGTCAAGGTCATACAGTTTGGGTCTCCAATGGACCTGTCATCCTTCAGCTGAGTCCAGATTGCAAAATGTTCCTGATACTGGAAAGCATTTACTCACCAGAGAAGACTTTTTCCCCTTATGTCAGTAGGACATGTGAGGAGCTACTGGCTGATATAAGGAAGATATTAATAATCTGGCCTTAAACCAAGCATGGCTGGAGGAAGGAACATCAGCACTGAGCATGTGAGGGCCCATGGAAGTCAGCAAACCAAATTTTGCCCTCACTTGTCCCCATGAAAACATGGAAAAGCCCATGGGCTGCAGCTGAGTTGGGTGGCTCTATGTTAGGGCAGATACATAGCTAAAAGTTCAGTCCCTGTTAGGTGGCCATGTGTCCTTTTTAGCTTGGTTGAACATGAACAGAAATTTATTTAAAAAGTAAAGAAAAGGAAAGCCCCAAGCCAGTATGCACATGTTAATTACGATGATAAATTTTAATTACAAAATCCCGTCACCAACTAATGATGAGTTCTGAATGAAAATTAGCTCAGAGAAGAGCAAACGCGCAACTGATATCATGTGTATTAGAAGACTGTTTCAATGTGGCTTTCAGACCTACCCAGTATTTGGGGAAAGTCTGGGTTTTCCCTGGATTGATCACTGCCAGGAAAGACTGAGGAAAGCCAGGATCCCTGCCAGCATGGTCGCCTGTCTGTGAAATCAGCTGAAGACTGTAGACCTTTACTTCAGCCCTGCCTGACACAAGGCCATAACCTGCTCAGAGCTTCATTTAACATGTTGTGCCTCTCTAGAGGGGTTGCTACCTGGAGCTCAGTGCCACACTGAGATGGGCTCGAGGGCTGCTAGGATGGATCTGGTCAGAGTCCAGCTGGCTCACGACATCTGAAACAAGCTCACAACTGTCCTCACCACCCTGGAGAGAGGTGCTCTGAGAAGCGTATTGGTTATAGATGCTCATCACCATGGTATAACAGAACAGTTCCTAAGCTTTGCCACAGTGCCTCTGAAATTTCTCCTGGAGAGACGCAACTGATGACGTTTTCTAAGAAGAGACCATAATTTGACCTTGCATGGGTCCCAGGCTGAGCTGAAGACCCATGGTTGTGGTCAGACTCCTCACTAGGACTGTCCTAGACATTCACTGGTAGAAACTCTGAAGTTTCAACCATCTTTTGCTACTTATACATAACCAGCGTGCAGATTGGGAACTACCTAATGCTGAAGAGAATATCCCAGTGGTTTCACCAGCTTTGGGGTCAACCAAGCTCATAATGAAAACGCATACAAATTTTTGTTACCTACTACCTCTGTATGTAAGTCATTACCTAACCAGGTCTGAAGTGAAGGTGCCAAGTTTTACAGTGAGAAGAAATGACAATGAGGATGGTCTCAGTGAGGATGCTGCTGGGGAATGGTATCTGGCTTCCATTCAGAGCTGGAGCTCCGCATGATACCTGACCGCTGCAGACCTTTTTGCTGCTTTTCCTTTCAGTTATGTTATGGCTACATCTCTTCTAGGTGCACATTGTATAGGAGAATTGCCTTGCAACTCTATCCAGAATGGCTTTTGCTTTTATCTACCCAGAAATCTAAGCCAGTCTTGGGGCACATAATTTGCAGCTAACAAATCCCCGAATTACATGTGCTGGGCTAGAATGTACAGAGATCATAAATGCAGGTTTAGGACATGCACACACAGTCAAATTTAGTGGCCAAAGCCAGCATTGCGAAACCTGTGCATACAAATGTAGGGCTGGATGGGGGCTAGCACAGAAACCCTGGCCACGTGCAGGTCAGCCTCTTTCTACATCAGCTTTTAGCAAATAGAGGGGAAGTTTTTGAGATATAAAACTTAGCTTTGAGTTAGTGTTTCCAAATCCTACAATAACAATGACAAAGAGAGCAGCCAGAAAGGCCAGAGCTCCTTGCAAGCACGCGTACGGCTGGAGAGACGGTCAGGCACTGTCTAAATATCTTTGATGGCTTTTTCATAGTCTGAATTGGGTGACACTGCAACGGGGCTGGGAAAGGCGTTTCGGCAGCCCTGTGCCAAAATCCCATGGATCAGCGTGGTGTTTGAGTGCTGAGACAGGAAAACGAGCACCACCGTGGGAGAAAGTGTTCACCAACGCGCGACTAGAGAATTAGTGCAATATTTCAATAATGCTTCATATTTTAAGCAAAATGACAACTCTGACAAGAACGTGAGGAAATGGGTATTAACAGCACATAAAAACCAAGTGAGAATATGGCTTGTAATGCCAGCCAAGGTAAAGGAAACAAGTTTGTACAGAATGTGAAAATTTCTGCAGCTACAACACATATTTTATAAAGGAAAGACAGGATTAGCATTGATTTTTGTTCATTTCCTTTTGCCATTCTTGCAATTTAAAACAGACAATTTTTTGTACTCCCTCTCCACTCCCATAATGGATTCTATTCTTTATTTTGAATTAGTCTCAAAATATTTGGCAAATTATGGGTTACTTAAAGGTGGAAAATCCAAAATACGTATGTAGGCAAATCTCAAAATGATAGCAGCTTCCTGAAGTAGAAAGTTTAGCACTGGAAGTGCTCCACATCATTAATCAACCCAAAATTTTAATGAAATAATATTCCAAGGAAGGAAACAGTTCGTTTGAAGAAAGCGTGATCTTATTTGAAAATATTCTAGTTTTCACTTTTGAAATTGTTCGGAATGTAAGAAACAGTCCTGAATCTACTAAAAAATATATTGCACCCCTTCCTGTTCGTGTTTATAGAGAACAAAACTGCCATTAGATTTAGCAGGGGAAATAATACAGATGAATCTTGCATAATGAGAAAGATAGAGCTTGAAACAATCCAGTATATTTTTTAGAATACCTAAAATGAGATTATTTCTTGATTCTAACAATTTTAAAAATATTTCTGAAACTACGGAGTATCTGTGTGAACTGTTATTTCGAGTCACCTATGGGAACTGAACTCAGCTGGTTAGCAATATATTTCCATTCATGGACATTTCAGATCTTTTTTGAAGTTATTTTCACAAACTGTAGAAGAGGACACTTACCCAAGACAAACAAGCTAATTTCAAAACAGCTAGTTCCTGAGAGAACCAGTTACTTATTAACAGCTAGACAAATAACACAATACTGATCAAGATAAACTTCAGAAAAAAACCTCAACCTGTCAGTTCCACTGCATGAAACAACAGAGAGCCCCGAACAGGTTTTAGTAGCTGATTTGAAAAATTATGTTGAATTTTGAGGAAATTTGTACCACTCTAAAAAGTAAAAAATATCTTTTTGCTCAGCAGTATGTGACAAAGAGAAACATCTGTGTTAAATAACATTTCTGGAGTAGGATGGCAGATGGAAACCTTTCTGCAAGAATAAGATCCAGTCTATCTGGAGCTGGCAAAAAAAATATATTGCAAATCCTTTATTTGGGGACAGATAGAGCTTTTCTTGAAGTTAACTTTAAATTCGAATTTCTTTGGGCCTTTTAACTTTACTTGTCTCCTGACATCCCTCCATGTCGCACAACAATAAGTCTAATCGGTTTGTATTGTAGATAATAGCTCTACTGAAACTCTGATTTCCTTTGGTGAGACAGTAATAAGCAAACGTGAGACCATGAAAATCCCATCTTAATTTCGCTAAGCTTCTTCACAAATTAAATGAAATGCTGCCGAAACTCTCCAAAGGCATTGCTAACGTTGGAATCTCATTCGGTTACATGATTGGTTTCATGCCATATCAAAAAAAAGTCCTTTGTTTTTCACACAATGAACAGTTAATTTCACAGAATAGTGTTCATTTTATGTCAGAGTACTTTTGACTACTCAAAACCTAAATATCAAGCAATACGCTTTATTTCTGTGAACAAAGCGGAAGTCTTTGCATATAAACACTGACGCCTCACAGCCAAGTTCTTTGTGTGCTCTAAAGGCTTCTAGACCATTTTGGTAGGCAGAAAAGAGTGTAAGGGAAGTAACAATTTGGCTATTGCTTCTCAATCTAAGTACCTAGGAACAAGTTAAATTGGACACATGGTGTATTGTCTGAATAACAGATAAATGCCATTTGAGATGGCATTTTTTTCCAAGGATTAAATATGAATCTAAGTCATATGGGAACGAAACGTACATTTTAAGGAAGAAATATTGGTAATAACTCCTTTCATAAGTCATACAGGGGGGACAAACCTATGGTGTGCCATGAAGAGCTCTACCGACATTTGCAGTACTTCATGGGCTCTTCACGGCACGACGTTCAGCCCACCAAGGAAAAGAGTAACTCAAAACAGGACCAGCAAGGGAAGGGGTCCCATTTCAGCCCAAACATAACAGCAGATGCAACAGACGTTGGCAGGTCAGCAGCTTAAATATTACCCCTTCCACCCTTCGCCCCACACTCCTACCTGCCTTTCCTAGGTGTTCAGCTTTATAACAAAGGTAGTGGAGCTTATTCAAGAGGAAACGAACAGAAATCTCACCGGTGTTACTGGGGAGCACCCGAAGGTTGTCAAATTCCAGCATGGTATAAGAGGAGTCCAAGGAGTCGACATAATCTGGCATATCCATGTCCATGATGGACTGACAAAGCTTCATTATTACTTGTCAACAGCAAGGGAAGCGGCAAAAAACAGCCTTGCTGTCAATCACAGCCAAGGTTTCCTCCGCAAAGAGAGACACCCCGGCCCTCGCGATGACAAATCATTACCCAGCTCTGCCCGCAGTCCCCTCCCCGTGCCAGGAGAGAAGGGACGAAACCGTTCCCTCTCGGGCACGCAGTCCCCTCCCTTCCCGGGGTGCATCTGTGCTCTCTCAGTCCTGATAATATGATGTAGATAAGGCCTAGACTCAAACGACTTGGATTGCATCTTCGGGTCAATACAGCCCATTTTATGGCTGTTCCTGCGCAAACATTTTGAAAAGGGCTGCGGAGAGGCGTTCGCGCACATGCGCTGCTCTTCCAGGGCAAAGCCGTGGTCACATCAAATAACACCCGTGCCGATGTCACCTTTCTCGGCTACCAGCCCTTGGGAAAAAACCAAATGATGTCACTTGAAGCTGGTGAAGACAATGAGTCAGTGTCACCACTGGCTGAAGACCATCAAGATAGGTCAGCATTGAGAACCTGAGGCATTACCAAGGGACACCAACAGTGCTGCACACCGGATCATACCTTGAGTTACTACCGGATGGGAAAAATGAGCCTTCATTACAGCCACCCACATGATTTCACCCTGCCCCATAGGCAGAGGGGAGGTGACCTCTCCCACCCACCACCCACTGTCCCTGTCACCTGCATCCTCTCCCTCCTGACTCCAGGCAGCCCCAATCTCCCAGAGCTCCCACTGAGCAAGAACTCGGTTGTGGTTGCGAGTTGTTAGAGCAGAAGGTTTCAAGCGATTGCAAATTATGAAAATGGAAAAGGCTGGAAGGAACTGGGCAGACTCCCTTGCAGATGTGTGGTGTTGCATTTCACGGTGACCCACGCCTGGCTTTTCTGGGAAAGGCTCATATTATGGAAATACAATTCCAGTTTTTCCCCACAGGACTGGGGAGAGGTGGGGAGTTGATTACTGAATTTTGCACACAAGTTCTTTCCTTGTTAAGACTCATGAGCTGTACTGCAAAAGACTGGAAATAAAACACAGCCATGCAAAGCAATATGGCTTGAAGCGCTTGGCTTATTCCTGGTTTCATCTTGCAGATGCCTTCCCTGACATTACAGTTCCCTCTCCAGTGACGTTGTTTTGTGTCAGAGGGTCTTTCCTTTCCATGAGCTGTTCTGCAAGATCCAGTTCAACATCCTGTTGAATTTGGAGGACAAGAAGAGTCTTGAGAAACAGGGAGATGTATTGCCAGAAAAAGAGCCTTGGCCAAAAGAAGAGGACTGCCAGACTGCCTGAACTCTCACTGAACCGAGGAGCAGGGCGGCCCCGTGTATCCTAGCAATCTCCCAATAGCAAGAAATACGCCAAAACTGAGTTTTGAAATGTCTTAGATATACTAATTTTGATTTCATCCCCATTTTTTTTTTTAATAGTTTTTTCCATATCCTGGGGACTTACAGTGAACGTTGCAATGGGTTAACTCTAGATAGGCTTTTCCCCTATAAAGACTGGGTCCAGGAACACTTAGCTTTATTTTCTTATCATTTCTGAGGCATAAAATAATTTCATATGCCACAGATACATTTTTTCCTTCTTTCCTTTTTTAAGAACATGTTGTAACTAGTGGTGCACAAATGACTCCTTGGTTAGATAAGACATTATGTTTTTATCCTTGGACTATGCCCCCAGGCTTTCAGTAATGCCAGCATCAGCTAAGTTAGTATCTGATTAGTCGTTCTTCCCTCTTACTCAATGTCAGTCTTGATTATGCCTATTAATCTGGAACATTTTTTTGAACTGAGCTATGGGCACAATCCTGCCTGATTCTCAGCACTCTGTTACTATCGCAGCTAAGAGTTCTCACATTTCTACAATTCCAGGGGGTTTTGTATGGGTTTCTCACTGTTAAAACAGCCATATTGGTATTCGCCATGCTTTTGGGCAGTTGTGGCTCAGAGAGGAGACATCTGGACTCCTGCCCTGATATTGTTGGCTTTAGAGATCCCTCAATGCTCTCAATCTCTCATCCTAAGTGAGGGCTAAGGTTATTTCCGAAGAAAGCTGGGTGATGAGGACGCACTTGGACAATATTCATTCTGGGAATAAGAAAAGGGTATTGGGAACAAGAAAAGGTTATAGAGCAAATTTCGTGGTTGAGGACCAGATTTCAACATCACATCCATATTGATAATCAGGACAGACTTGTTATGGAAGATGGTGTTGGTGTGATACTACAAGGCATTTCTATCTATTTCAAACAGATGTCAGTGAGCTGTTCCAACCCACTCCAGCACAAAAGCAGCCCTAAAAAGTACTGAAACTTTGCTGAGGGTTGAATAGTTATTATTTTTCTTCTCCTTGCTTTCTTACATCACTTTCTGAGTCACAGTTGCAATTCAACTGTGATCTGTTCAAGGCCGGGACTGAGTTTTATTAACATCAGGAGAAATCTAGCCCACTTTGGGGTGCCCTCACATCTGCTGAGTCCTGTTCATTAATGCAATGAAGCGGACACCTGTCCCAGCCAAGGGCCAGAAATCTCTAACTGGTTTCTTCATTCCCTTACAACGATTTAACCTGACATAGCAGACCACCTGGGGAGCTAGCGAAAGATCTCTTCCAGTTGACCTCAGGCAAGTGTTAGACATAAAAATCTGCCCTTGGAAAGCTCCCTTTGATGTGGGAAACAGGCTGGTGGCAGGTGGGAGAGGGCTGGTGTTTGGCTCTCAGTGCTTTGGCATCACCCTGAAGGACAGCAAGCCTTCAGTCCCTTTGCTCTTCTCGCCAGCGTCTCCCAGGGTGTCCACAGGGCATGCATCAGCCTCGGTTGGTCTCTGGTGGAAACACGTAACAAGCACACAAGAGGCATTTTGGGGACAGGAGGAACCTCAAATCCTTCACAGAGTAAGGAAAGATTTGAAGGTAGAGATTTCTGGGGTGACCAAAGCTCTCCGCTTGGACACTCTTCCCAGTACTTGAGCTCCCCATGGGACACAGACATGGCCGCTCTCAAGGAGTTACTTCAACTACATCTGTGTGTGTCTGCAGGCTGTGTGCAGATGTTCTGGTCCTCCCTGAGATGTGCCAGTGCTGAGAAGAGCTGACCAGGCCAAACAAGGGCTACTGCACTGAATGAACGAGGCTCTGGGAGAAACTCCTGGCTTCTGGGGTGAGAGGAGACCTCGTGGGACTGAAGCCAGGCTCTGATCTTTCTCCACCACCCGTTGCTATCCTTCTCTTGGTGCAGAGAAAAGATGGGGCTGCTCAGGTCCTTGCATGAGCCAAGTGCTGACCACAGGTAAAGATCCATGTCCCTGGAAACACTCAAGGACAGGCTGGATGGGGCTCTGAGCAACCTGATCTAGTTAAAGATGTCCCTGCTCATTGCAGGGGGGTTGGACTGGATGACCTTTAAAGGTCCTTTCCAACCCAAAGCATTCTGCGATCCTATGATAACTCCAACATGATTCAGAGATATTAACCCCAGTAAGTAGATTTATGGGTTTGAAAACCTTTCACCAGGGTGGATCAGGAAAGCAAAAAACCATCTGCCTGTCCCATATTGTTCCTTTTTCTTGCCCAGAGGAGGAGGAACAGCTAGCGTGGGGAGCATGTTCTCAGTGCAGATGCCCATGCTACTGCTGGGGCTGCGAGGGTGGAGCAGCCACCCAGCTGTGGGATGCGTGAGAAACCCTGCTGGCAGCAGCAGCGGCAAATATTCCCCCTTGGGGAATACTTGTCAGCAAGCAGCCTGACAAGAGGGGATGAGTTTCTATGTAAGAGCACTCCCTCTGGGCTGCAGAACTGATGCTTGCATAGGTACGTTGACCACAATGCATTGCATACAGAGATAACTGCATTTTTTTGCAAAACACCTTGCTGGTTTTCCAGCGAGGGGACAGGACTGGGGGTGCCTGTCCTTTGCTTGGGTATTGACTCACCTGCACAGGCATCTTAGGTGTTGGACAACCAAAGGCAAAACTGGACGGTACAACGCAGTTTTCCCAGTTTGCAAATCGATATCAATCCTCCTCCACATGGACATAAACCTCTTTTTAATATGTTTTCCATTTATTCCTTTCTTGACTCAGCGAGGCTGGACATAGCTGGAGGGTGCAGGGGAAAGGGGAGAAAGGAGAAAAAAAACAGAGTTATGTTTAATAAAACTAGTATGAATGTTCAAAGATAGTGCTCTGGGAAGGAATCCATATGGTTTCTTTTATGTACTGCAGAGAGGACAGAGGGCAGGCTCTAACAAACACATGGTCCCAATAAGACAACACGCTTATTCCTAGAAATAAAATTCGGATGCTTTTGGGAATGCTTGTTAGACAAGATGAAGTGCAGAAAAGATAAGAACTCTTTGATTAATTAAGAGAGAACACAAAGTACCGTGAGCAAGCCATCAGAAACAGCATTTCTCTGGCGAGGTAAGCGGTGGGAAAAGATGTTTTCAAGTTATGGCAGCTGCACATCAATCTCTGGAGGCTGGTTTTTAAAGGAAAGTAACTCTATGCTGCTTGTGAGGAGAGGTCTCTGAGATACTAAAACCTAACGGAAGACTTGTTGCTATGCAGGATGATGAGGCAGACCTAAGCCACTAACTGTATTTTTGGCAGAGAATTTTTCTTCTTTTATTCTTAGAAGCACATTTAAAAGCCCTACCACAGTTCTGAAGATTTTCTCCATCTGAAATGTAGCAATAATTGCACTCTGTCCTGAACTTGTGGGGATTAGTGAGCATAAATCCACCAACATTCAGGTGGTTCTCAGGTACCAGAAGCAACGGTAGCCATAAAATTACCTACTTGGAGAGAGGGTGTCTGGATAAAAACAATAATTGAAAGACAGAAACCAGTAAGGCATTTTTTCTAGGTAATGTATAATTAGAAACAGTACGTTTCCAAGATTATAAGCAGTGTGAAATCATATCATTAGCATATAATTACAACGGCAGACATGACAAATTTATCTAGACCAGATGTCTATTAAATCAGTTCCCTCCTTTCACGGGTGCAGTTTCTTATGGTATATATCAGTGAATGATATTTGTGATGCGCTTAGCAGCAAAATCTCTCTTTACATTTTCAGCTATTTCTTATTGCAGTGAACATTTCCACAGTGCTGTGACTTTCACAGTATAGTGAGGGGCTGCTTGTTCTTCCAGCTGTTATCTCCTAAAAACATTTTGCCTGTGTAGCGTTTATTCATAAAACAAAAATTGTTTAAGAAATTTCTTGGGTAGCATCTTTCTATTTTTCCAAAAAGCATCAGGCCAATTGATTTGCTGTGTTTTAAACTCACTGTATGTTTAAAAAGCAGGACAGTCATGCAGGTACATATTAGGAATGTCAAAGTCATGGCAGCCTAAGCTGAAGGTCACAGGACTGATCATGGAGGATGCTGGTGAGGTTTAAGGCTGACATTCAGCATCCTGTGGTGCTGGACAACAGCCATATGGACCACTGTCAGTTCCAGCCTCATCCACTCCCTGAATAGGTGGAAGCCCAACAGAGTCAAATTACTCCATCAGTGACATCGAAGGTGAACAACTTGTTTCTTCCAGTGCTGTGAAAGAGGTATGTGAACAAGGAAGTGGAAATGAGATCTGGCTCCAGCCTCACCGCCTGCTCACTTCTCTACAGTCCCCAAAAGGCCCTTCCACCCCCAGCTAATACAATTCCCATTAAAGCTCATGTCAACTGACCAAGAAACAACATGTTCCCCCAAAAAAAGTTAATCAAAACCCTCAACACATCTTGGGTTTGGCTTGGTGGCAGTTTTGCATTAGCACCTGTTTCATTCCCTGCTGGAAACCCATCCTTCAGTAACTGTGCCTCAAAGATCTCCACTTATGACAAAGATCCTTTAGAGTCCAAATCCACCAAATCTGGGGCTGTTTAGAGATATACTCAATTTCTGGAGGAGTCATGGGTCACACCCTGAGGTGGTGAACAAAACCTGAGTAAGGACATAGGCTTTTCTCTGCAATGACTTGACAGCATCTTCAGCAGGCATAGCATTAACCATGCAACCTTCTTCACATCCCCATGAAGGACATGACATGATGGACAATGGCATGATGGACATGGGATAACGTCACCCATCGTACAGGAGGTTGGAGAAGAGAAAAGCAAAAGATCAGGACTTTCACTTCCTTTCTCTCCAGATAAACTCATTTTGCTTTACTACTGCCATATACATTTATTTAACATTTACTCATTCTGCTTTTAGATCAATTAGATTCAATCTTCCATAACAACCCTTTGGGGAAAATAAAAAGTTAAGCAAGCTCCAATCACTATGCTGAAAAAATTCCTTTAGGATGATTTTTAAAAAACCAACAAAACAAAAAACCCAGCAAGAAACTTTTTCCACCAGGTCTGAATGATGGATTCTGGTCTTTACAAATTGTCAAGCACAAATCATACAAAGACCCTACTGCCAGCAATGACTTCAGCTTGGTTAACTCATTAAATTCCCTATTATTTCACTGATGTACTGACTGTTCAGAACAGATGAAACCTGAATTGGATTTGGGGAATAAATCTAAGATGTTTTACATTCTTCTGATGACCAAAGGTTAACCTGATGGATTGCTCTTTCTGAGTTCATATACCTTTTGTTCTTGGCTACAGTGTGTTTGGCCAAGGCCAGAATTTCAGAAGCACTAAGTGCTCATTTAGGTTTCTAAAAATGAAACAGTCTGAATTTCAGATCTGTTGAGAAATGGGAGCTCCTACTGGGAATAACAACTGGATTTACAAAGATATTTTCATGTAGCCACAGGTCACTGGTGTTTTAGAAATAAATCTCCTTTTTTGGACACCTGAGTAAAACCTCATTTCCCAGTCTACATGGGGTCTCCTGGAGTCTGATGCCCTTTGCAAACCTGTCCCTTGCTGGCAAATGCTTCATAGCAAACACCTGATGCCTGCATGCCCCAGTTTTGAATTTCACTTCTTTGTTTTCCATAAGCAGGAATAAATCCTCACAAAGAGGAAATGCCTGCAATACTTTTGAAACGGCATATTTTTCCTCACATCAACAAATACCTCCATCAGTGGGTATTCTTTGGGGATATTTCAAAGGACTTCTTGTTTCTTTTCCTTTCTTGAAAGAGATCAGCTGATGAACACTTGAAATAATTATGAAAAAAAGGCAACAAACATAATGAAATACTTTTGGGGGGAAAAGAATATTTGTTGGTTTCAAAATTATTTCTCATTTGTAATTGAAGTTTGAAAGTCACAGAAGAAGGGAGGGAAAATAAAATATTTAGTAATGAACAAAATGGAAAGTACTGAAAGGATAGAAACAAAACATTTTGTTTCTTATTTTCATTTGCAAACAGCAGTCATGGCACCAGCTTCTGACTTAAATTCGAGACCCTTAGCAACTTGCTTTCTCCTCAGCGCATGTGGCTGAGATTTCAAAATCCATAATCAGCTTTATTTTACCTTCTACAACTAAGCAGAAAGTTATGTCCCAGATAGCAAAACTGACAAATTTGAGGGAACAACGTATTTTGTCTGAAAATATAAGAATTTCAGAGTAGATCGTATCTGACACCAGCAATTCATGAAAGCATTAAAACATTTGTGAAACTCCAGCTCACTCACCAAAATTAACATGGAACTTATTTCAATGAACTTATTTTCTTGTCTTGCAGGTGAGACTTTTCAGAATGTTTCACTCTGACAAGGAAATTCTCTGGTTCTACTTATTTCATACAAAGATGACATCCACTTCTTTTCCACATGAGTCTTTCCTAGGCTGGACTTACATGGCAAAATCCAAATTCAAATAATCACAAGAGTTTGGGCTGAGCTCTGCTCTGTCTTAGACCAATATAGCCCAAACTCCTCCAAACTGTCAATGTATTCAACACTGAAGAGGAAGCGGAAAACACATATTGGAGCATGCTATCCAGAGAACTAAAACATATGAAGAAAACCAAAGGAGAAGAACCCAACCTTCCAGTCCTTCCCTCAGTCACCCACTTCATTGCCCTCAGGATGAGATGTTCCCCACACACTAGTCCAGATTTATGCCAGTCAGAGAAATACAGGATTGCAGCAGACCACCTGCTCCAGATCACCATCTACCACACCAAGCAACTCGGTTCTCCTAATTTTCACCATCCCAGACTAAGGCTTCATATCTGGTTTGGAAATGTCAATATCTCTGCAGCCACTAAAGAAAAATTGGCATGTCGTAGAATCAATCATGGAATCATTTAGGTTGGAAAAGACCTTTAAAGTCATTGAGTCCAACCATAAACCTAACACTAAGTCCACCACTAAACCATGTCCCTAAGCACCACATTTACATGTCTTTTAAATACCTCCAGGGATGATGATTCAACCACTTCCCCGAGCAGCCTGTTCCAGTGCTCGATAACCCTTTCAGTGAAGAAATTTTTCCTAATATCCAGTCTAAACCTCCCCTGGTGCAATTTGAGGCCGTTTCCTCTCATCCTACATCCAGAGGGTGATTCATCCCAGACTAAGACCAGTCTCCAAGGGACCGGGGATGAAGTGCATAGCCATGTCAGTCTCTCTAAACAGAACACATGGGGAGTGTAGGTGACTTACACTCAACCTGCAATTTTTTTGGAAGGTGAAGTCACATAAGATGAATTCCCCCCTGCCAACAGAGAAAATGACACACAAAGTTGTGAAAAATTAGGATGGATTCCTTGGCCGTGGGTGACGTCAACCTCTGACTAAAGTAAACACCCCAGCCTGAACCGGGGCTGGCAGTGGGAGATGAGAGAGGAGCCAGGGAGAGGGGAGCAGCATTACCTCACCTGCTGCTGCTTGGAGGAGGCATGGGACTCATCTGGAGCACTTCGCTGCCTGTGGGCAAGTTTTTGGCTTTTCTTGCTGAAAACGACATGCCATTAGTCAGGAGTAACCAACCTTGAAAAGAGGATTTGCTATGACTCCCATCTCCCCTGCGAACGACATTCCTGCCGCCTCGAGCTTTTTCGGTTGCAGTGTTGACACTTCTTCAGATCTGTCACTAGCTCAGCTGAAGAGAAAACAGAAACGCTATTCAAGACCCAGATCTGATGTGGGAGGTTAGGAGTGCAAATTCTCACTTTGCACTGAAAACACTATGAGTGTTTTATGTTGCTGTTGTTCTTTCTATTTTAGGGGCTGTCTTTACTATTTTTTAAACCCTTTTCTATCGTATAAAGTACCCTTTTCAACGTATTCTTCTATCAAAGTCGTGCTCATATATCTTAAAACCTAATCCCCCACATTCCCCAAAATTAACCCAGGACTTAGATTTTGGCTTTTATCTTACAAATTCCTAGCTCTGGGTCTAAAAGCATTTACCTTGTTCCTTGGTTTTCTTTTGTATTCTAAGACTTCTGTGGTGGAATCTAGATCCAGCTTTATCACCATGAGTATTCAAATTTCACCAAAATCCACCTTTTCCAATTTTAAGCTTTTTGTAAACCATTCTCCTCTGTATCTTCACACTATATTTTCATTACACAAGATAAACCAACAGATTTTGGCTCAGTTCCGGAGAAGCATCAAGAATGAGTTGACTTTTGGCTATGATCGTATGAATCGTCATCTGTGTTACAGTAAACGGAGGATCTGAAAGCAAAGTTTGTACCAGGGAAATCATGTAGCATTTTGTTGGGTAGTTTTGGTTTCTGTTCTTGTCCGCTAGATTATCTAGCATTACCATTCTTCAGATAAGTTAATGGTTCAGGACAAATATGGAGTTTCTCCAAATGACTCCTTTCAGTCTGGTCTTCTAAGTAAACCAAGTGCAAATATAAAAAGCTTAGAAAAGACAGAAGACATGCCACTTCAAAAAAAAACAGGTCGAGTCCACTTTAGCTGCCATAATCCTTTATACATTTGCATGTCTGATCTTGCAGCTGTTGCACACACACGCACAAAGATCTTGTTGGAGCTCAGCATCAGGGTAAGAAGGAAAGATCTTCAGCCAACATGTTGAGTGATCTGGAGAAAAACCTTCCATTTATGCAGGGGACTGGAAAGCTGAAACAGAAACAAACCTAAAGAAATACTGATTTTTTTTTTTTTTAAATGATGGATTATCTGAAATGGCTATTGTATCAAAATTAATGATGCTTTGGGTACGATATCTATGAGTCTTAATGGATAACATCAAAGGGATAAGTCAAAAAGAAAAATGAGAAAATCAATAGGAAAAGATAGTTTAGTCTAGAGAACTGAGGTACAGGAGCAGCCCCCATTTTATCTGTTTTTAAAACAGGAGATGAGAAAACCTGGTAGTTCCTAGGAATCACTGCCTGTCTCTGTTCTACAGCTATGCATCCAGTAGTCATGATAAAACACCCATCTCAGCTAGACATTGAAAGACAGAAAATGAGAACCATCAGCAAATATCTAAACCAGCACTGTCATTCAGTAGCTTCTCCTGTGGTGTCTTCATGAGCCAAAGCTCTGAATATCATTACTGGAACTCCAGTCTCTATAAATGAGGGAAAGAAATGCTGGTGGTATTGGTTGGGGTGTGTATTTGTACCCTTATAGTCTTTAGTACATTCCAGTGTACCTATCATCTCTAACTAGCCATCAGTCCTACATACCATGAGGACCTTTCCTTTTCTCTTATTTCTAGCAGGCATATATTTTTAAAATGCCTTAGTAACCATGAAGAAATCTGATATAACGTAGTGATTCAACAACACGCATAAACCAAGAAGTGGTTGTTCATCAGAACCAATGAATACCAGATGGCTCTTACTCAACTCCTGGAGTTTCAGGATTACTGCATTCATCTCTAGGTGGATATATTCTGCCTTCCTGATCCAAAATGAGAAGCTACTTTAAAAGTATTTGGGGCAATTTCAGACAGATTTTTCCTTCTAAAGGATTCTCTGACAAAAAAGTGGTAAGTAGACATATTGACGTGTTGGAAAGATGCTTTTTATGACTTTGAATTGAAGAAATTATTGTAAACATGAAGTTATATTTTCCCCATAATATCCTTTTTTGAACACTTCAGTCTCTTCTGGACTGCCTTACTCATAATTGCTGCTCTCTTAAACTAGTGCGTATAGTAAAAGAAAGTGACTGTTTACCGAGTGACAAATACACACATATACAAAACTCCTAGTTTCACAGATGTTTTCAGGAAGCTATAACCCCTGATAAATCTTTGCAGACCACTGAGATGAATAATATTTGTGGATGCATTTTTGAGGCTACCAAACTGAAGAGGTATTTGTGGCTGCGGGCTTTGGCACTCACATGTAAAAGTATGTTTTCCTTATATCCATCATATACGCTATATTTTTCACATCTGTCTTTAATTAGACAAATTTCATATCTTAAAGAATACGTGACATCAAATGAATCATTTGGAAACTAGAGTTAACCAGCAAATGACACAGTGCTCTTTTTTTCATTCATGAGTAGCCACAGTGTCAAAATTCACTCAAAGTAGAGTTTTTAGCAAATCTGAACCCAAATGTGTAGTAAATGTCGCAGTCTCAGGGACAGCTCTGATATGCATTTTTATGCCATATAGCAATTTACATGACCAGTGGACACACTGAACCAGTCCTTTTATTAGGGAATAGCACTGAAATCAGGAGGGTTTTGCAGATCATGATCCACTTAGTTCAGTAAGACTGGATGGATTCAAAAAGTATTAGGATCTAGCCTAAATCTAACCTAAAGGGATACACTAGCTGGCAAGTTGCACCAAAAAAAAATCTTCATTTTATTAAAATGACCTCATGGATCGGAACCAAGTTTCTCCATCATCTACTTCTCAACCCCGTGCCAGTCCTCTGACAAAGAAGATCTTTCCTAACCTGGAGACAGACCTGAGTCCATTCAGAGGTAGGTATTCACCGTAACGTGTCCGACAGATTTGGGAGGCAATTTGGTAAGAGCGCAACGAAGGAGGAAGCTCAACCGTGTTCTTCACAGGTCTATTTGGAAAGGGATTTTTTTGTTATTATTGCAATGAATATGACCCCAATGCTTTAGGCTGAATGAAATATGGAACATCCCGTAACACCCTCCAGCCAGTTCTCTGACTCAAAAATGAGCACCTGCAAGCTGCCAGATGCTGAAGTCATTCTCAACCTGAATCATTGCACGATCATTTGCCTTTGCCCAAGAGTAACAGGGAAGTGAAAAATTACGTCTCACGCCAAACTTCAACTTCTGAACACCGACAATGCTTTGGAAAACGTCCCCGATAATACTGCAGCCCGTGTTGCTAAACAGTGAATAGCAGGAAACAAAAAAAAATCCTGGATTTTTGTGCTTTCTTCTTTTCCCCCTCCTCAGCTTTGATTGTGCATTTGCCCACTTTAAGAAAAATTTCCTAGAAAGCTTGGTGCTTGCTTACTTTGACAGTCAGGATAGTTACACTTTAGTTGTTGCTAGTTCTGCTTGTGCGTCAGTAATCCCAGGGGAAAAATCTCACCAGTCTCACAGAAACAGTGTCACTGGTTTACCTGCTGTAAAGCAGAGAAAAGGAAAAAAA
>NW_009611219.1:54489-137184 GCF_000690535.1 Cariama cristata
AAAAAAAGGCAGTGGTATTTAGTACATATTTTGAGAGAGAAAAGAGAGAATATGTACCCTGTTACAGAATTAGGATTTTGCAATGTTTTGAGCATTACCTACTAACTTATATATATGTATGTGTGTATATTGTATATAACAGATATAATACATATGTGTGTATGCATGTTGTGTATAATATATATAATATGTATATTATATATGTATCTAAGTACACAAATGGGATAGAAAAGTCATCTTTCCCATCCTTGCTTTGCCTGCTGGCTTATCTGATGGCCCAGAGCAGAAGGGACAGGGAAGCCCCTTCTTGCCCCATCCTGGGTTTACCCTGTGGCTGCCAAACTCAGCCACAAGCTGGCACATCTGTCATTTTATCGTCTGTCACCTAACCTGCATTGATCCTGCCTCCTCACCTTACATAAAATTTTGAAAGTGTGAAGGAAAAATTTAACAGAGGAAAAAGTAATGAAAGACAAACGGAAGGTCTTTACCAGCACTCATAATAATCACTTTCAGGAGCCCGTGCATAGGGAGAAGGAGGGGCAGCATCTGTGCTAACAGGATGATCTGGGGGGGCACAGCTAAAGTGCAATACCAGATAATGCGCTCAAACCCCCAATACTTCAACTATTTTTCCACTGCCATGTGGAATAACCTAATTTCTCTTCTCCTGTTTGTTTGAGGTTTTTTTCCCCAGATATTTCAGGGGGGGAAGGGGAAAACCAGCCTTAAATCCTGGAGAAGCTCTCAAACCCAAGCTTCATTTCTGATTTCAGTTATGTTTAGAGCATAACATGGGTTTGTTATTCTGTGGTCCCTTGCTGAAATAGGTCAGTGTGGTCACCTCCGTTAAAAGCTGCCTGCCAATTATACTTTGCTCCAGGCCAAAATTCTGCATAAAAACACCAATGAAATATTAACACAGGGAAAAGGCTCTTTGCTGCTCTTAGTTATATTCCAGCATCACTTAGAGGATGGATGCTTCTAGACCAGGTGCTGTTCAGAAATGCAGTAAGAAACAGTCCCTGCTTATAATAAATGAAGTAGACAAGGGGGAGGAAGGAAAACTGAAGAGTGAAAACAGAGGCCAGATCTGCTTGATCTCAGATCCATGTCTTTCTCACCGGCTCATGCCACTGCATTGTGAAACACCGTCACTATGGACTGAAATCAGTCCGTTTTGGCCAGAATTTCACTGATGAGTATACAAGGTACATATAAAAGATGATAACTATCATTCTAGGACTAAGTTTTACCAATTTTATAAACCAAGTCATCTCATTTTTCTCCAGGATGTCTCCAGCACTGCTCCTTGCTTCCAATTAGGACTTTCTAACTTACATTGGGCCCCATGAATAACCAGCCTGACAGTAGTAAGCAATTTACACTCCATAGTTGCAATATTCTGTTTATGCACAGTTTTTCGGCCCATTTTTTCTCCTTAGGAGAGTATGCAACACTAATTACATGCCTTTTTGTTTTTTTTCTGGGCGAGTTGATAGAAACATATCCAAAAGGGATATTTCCCTAGGCAATAGCCTGCTTTAATAAATTCTTATTGCACTGGAAATATTTGTATTTTAATCTGTAAAACAGAGATTAGGCAAAAAGAGTTCTAATATTGCTTAAGCACTTGATGCCAAGCAACAATTTCATTGTATTTTAATTTAAAGAAAGAGTGCAATTCAGTACTTTTTTTGTCATACTAAAGGAGGCTGCATACATTTCTTCACCAAATTGAGTTATTCCAGTTGTATACTGGTGTAACTGATGAGTTTAGTTCAAGATATTAAGAAGCCAACCAACATCTGTTGTATGCCCAGCAGATGACACTCTGATATGCATTGCTAAACCCCACGCTTCTGCTTAAGTATATTTAAACTTTTTACAGAAATTTAGTCTAATCCCTGCTTGAAAAATAAATCCCAGACAAGAGCAATAATGATAAGGGTCTTTCAGAGGAAGCAATGCTTACTCAGCCAAGACCATAATTTGGATAAATTAAATAACGAAGTCAACACCTTCAAAAACTATTTTATGTCTATGTTCTGTTGGCAATCAGATCCCTATACATTGTGATAATCTACAGAGAACTAAATTCAGGCTGCTGGCTAGCTTACCCCAGTGAGAAGTTACCAAAACTGGGGGGAAAACCATTGTCTTAACTATACTCATTCAGATTGACAGCAGCACTATCGAAAGCGGCTTGCCTAAAGGAAATTTATTTTGGATTTACCATAATTTTGAACAGAATCCAACCCAATTAAATCCATCCAGAGCATCAAAAATTCATGCTTGTAACAATGCACGAGGCATGCACAAAAAAAGCATGCGAAGCGCAGCATTTACATTTCATTTGCTATTAGTTTTCACGAGCAAAAGGACACTCGGCGCCAGCCACGGATGCCCTGAAGCACTGCTGAACATGGTAACCTTTCCTGGTGCAAACAGAGACTTTACAACACATTGCACACCAGGTATCGGTTTGGCCTGGCTAATTTAACAAAATCCACTTTAAGCAACTTGAGCAAACAGGAAAAGGTTGATCCGATGCTCAGACTTTTCTCTCACTCAAGATGGCAGCAGAGATATTATGAGTCACTTAGCAGAGCTGGCTCCTGGATTTATTTTCTGCACCTCTAATAGGACTGTTCTCAAGTCACTGGAAACAGATTCGTTTTGGATTGGAAGAAGGCAGAATCTAATAGAAAACAAAACCAGAGAGTCAGGAGATGTTTCCGGATGTTACTTACTGTGTCCTGTTGCTGCTGGCCATCTCCACTTCTTTCCACAGAGGAACACATGATGTTTGCACAGCCTCATTAGAGCAATGACTTGTCTCCAGGTTGCAATATCAGAGAGACAAACTGGAGGAGTATCCTGGAAAAGAAGAAATGGATGATGTGAAACAGATGTTTTCCTTTAGTTGCTTATTGCAGATGTAGCCCAGTAACTAATCCACCTGCTATCTTCCCATAGGGATAATTACTCACCCTGTGATCCCAGTCAACTGAATTTATGTTTTCCATGCCTCATTATACCCACCTCTACTTTGCCCAACAATACACACCAAAGGGCTGCACAAGTGCAATGCTTTTATAAACAGGTATATCTTTTTGCTCCTCTATGTACAGTCGGGAAGCTTTTCCTAGCTTTCCTCGTGTCACGATTCAAAAGCAAAGCCTCTCATACAGCTCTTCCCCCAAGGCATTGCACCTGGTTGGATCTTTTGGGTTCATGAAGCTTTCAAAAAAATGAAAACGTCTCTAATCATAAGTGAAGTATCAGTGAATACAGGCATTTTCGATCTGGTTACTTATATACATAGGTTCATGAGGCAAGTAGGGTTTTCCAGAGAACCTATAGATATTAATTAAAAGTAATAGTGGCATCAGGACGGTACATGTGAGAACATATGTCACAGCAGTAAAAAGTTCATGTCTGAAATCCCTGTTTCTTCTAAGACCACTTTTGTCATAAGAACTGATTAGAAAGACACAGTGAAGGTTTCTGAATATCCAGGTTAAGTTAAGGCTGATTTTTAATATGCTCATATGCTGCTATTCTAAAACACGTTTAGCATAGAGCGATGGTCAATGTTTACCTATCATTTTCCCCATACATTTAAAAACTCACGCTCAATGATGCTGTTCAGTGAGGACAGAAGCACTTGGTAGCAAGTTCTGATTGTGCTTAATGTGTGATTAACAGTTAAAACCAGCTAATTGAGTCAAGAACAACATAGGCTTCAAGGAATCTCTGCTTGTCTCCTACACCAAGCCACCCCTGGAAGCAGGAGCAGCTCATGTCTCCAACGCTCCGACGGTGGGACTGGCTGTCCTCCGCACTACCAAGGAAATTTGGCTTTGGTGGAGTGGCTGGTGGGTAAGTGATGGGAGATGAGAAATTGTCGCTGACTGCACTTGATAGGACTGGAAAAAGAACGTGACCTGAGGTACAAGCTTTGTTATGGTCCTCATTAACACAGCCTTCATCTTTTCTTCTTTTCAAGGGAGCTGCTTATTTTCTGTGCCTCCAGCAAGAGCCAGAGCCAGATGGAGACAATTTAGTCCTAGTTCACTAATGTTGATGTCTCTGGATTTAATATTGACTTTTCTGGAACCCTACTATGACTCTTTGGCTTGGCGAGGTGGCTCAGGTAGTTATCGTGAGCATAATATTTTGTTAACCAACCAGCTGCAGATCTGTTTCAAATATGAAACAGGAATCTGGTCGTCCAGGACTAACAAACCTCCTCAAGCTCTTCCACTGCTTGATGCTCAGCAGCCCCCAGCTCTGGGGAACGTTTTCAAAAGCCTTTCAGTGAGCAGCTTAACTAATGCCTGCTGGAGAAACACACTAAAGCAAAATGAAGTCTTCAGAGAGAAAATTCAGTGGCTGGAGAGATGGGTGGATGCTGCTGGGAACAGTGGAGAGGGAGCTGCGGAGAGCAGGGGTATGCATTGAGCTCTATCAACAGAGGTCACCATGGCATTTGCTCAGCAGAAGTGACATCCAGATTCAGCCAGCCCAAACCCCACCGCTGTCCCCATGCCTTGTGCTTCCCAGTGTCCCTGGGGGCCTGTGAATACCTGATTCAAAGGACCTAAGCAATGGCCTAAGGAGAAGTTGGGAGAGAGCCCAGATACATCAAGTCTTAAGAAGAACAGACAATAAAAAGCTGAGGCACATCACAAAAGCCTTTGTTCATGCTGTGGTGCCCGGGGACAGGCGTGAAACCATGAGTTGAAATCCCTGCCAAACCAGAAAGCCAGAATGGGGTTTAAAAAAATGTCCCGTGCAAGACTGCTCAGGTAATATTTTACCTGCGCTGTTGCTCATCGACACTATCCAGGGGTGGCATCACCCTTGTGTTGCCTGCCGTTCCTCATGTGCAGGGCAATTTGGTACAGAAGGACCAGAGTGATGGGAAGGAGATACTAAATGTGTCCTCAGCAGAGTTATACAGACCACCGGTGTAATCAGAGGACCAGGACAAAGGAGGAGCATACAGAGCCATGATGATCCAGAGCCTGTAGAAACCGACCCCTTGCAAGCTTACAGTAATTTTAGCTTGACCTAACAGCATCTAGACTTCCCTCAAACTTGGTCAGCAGAAGGGAAAAGCCAAATTTAAAATATCTTTTTTATTTCATTTCAAACAGTTCAGCTCTAATTTGGGTCTGGTGAGAAATGTAGGTATGATATATATTCCAAACTGAGAATTTTTTATTCAAGCTCTTCAAAATCTCATCTCTTAAATCAGTGGCTGTTGTTACACCCACTTACTTACGTAGGTAACTGCAGTCCCATTACTTGCCAGTGATGTGGAAAAGACCTGGACATAACGCAGCAGTTTTGATGTTTGCAGTAACTGTACTCTACCTTCTCTTTCATGAAGAAAAAAATAGCTACAATACTTGAGATAAAAGAAATAAAATCAATATGAAAACCTATCTAATTGAATTAAATGAAAGTAGTCTTTCAGACTGCCCCTTCTGTGAATAACCTTATCTTCATGTTTACTGACTATTTGACAGAAGTCTAAATTATCCCAAATTTTATCAGAATAAATCAACTAAACAAAAAAAAAAAAATCCCTTCTCAAAAGGACAGACGTTCTTAATAGCCATCTGGAATACATTATGCCTTTCCAAGTAGCATTGTTGATACAGAAAGTGTTGTAACAATATCCTTTTCTAATGTGGTTCTGCTGTGGCTCCATCCATAATAAAACTATTCGATGCCAAAGAATCCACTTAGCATGACAAGATCCCCAAAACCTGGATTATTTGTGTAAGACTCTAATTTGATATTCCGAGTTTCATGGTCCGATGAAATTTCTTATAATATTTTTAAAGGAGACCAAAGAATGAGCATCATCTAATCTGGGGAAATGCTTTTGCTGAACCAAACATCCTTCAAATTCTTGTAAATTCTAAACCCCACTAAAAAATGGAGATTGAAAATGAGGAAAATCTTCCCCGTTTCCTGTCTTGCAAAGCCTAAAATAACCATACCTTTTATATTTTCTTGAGTATTTGGTCAGCTCTGCAGTATGGCTACATTCAAAGTTTACCTGGATACTACAGAAAAAGCATAGTATACGTTACTCTCATGCATGAATGCCACTCAAAGCACAACATCTTTACACCAAGGTACTCAGAACAGTCTAATAATTTTGAGAGCTCAAACAGAGGCAGCTGAAACGAAACTACACAGTAGAAAGAACTGAATACTCACCAATTTTTAGCTCAAGTAAATCAAAGAGTGGCCTGCCAGGTTCCCTAAAGATATTTCTACCACATTAATGGTGATCAGTGCTGGGAAGGTGTCCTTTTTCCAAAAGAAGATCTCCACTTCTGCCACCTTACAGATATTTATTTGTAGCTGTGACTCGTTTCCCAATACTGTTCTGTCTCGATCCTTAGAGAAGTGATCAGGGCTAGAGAGATGGGCACTATAAAACTGATTTCCCTAGGAAATTAGATTTAAAATTATAGAAGTTCCATGGACTTTGTTGCAGCCAGGTTTTCATTCTATTTTTTTCACTCTCCCTTTACCCACTTGCAGATTCACTAGCTGATCCTGTCCTACTTTTATAACTTCAGTTTATCTGGCTGTACACATTCACAATTATGCAAAAAATAGTTATTTTTTGTAAAAGCTTTTCAGAGCTTCATGGTGAAAAAACAAGGAGTGATTGCAAAAAAAAAAAAAAAAAATCATCATAACAGAGCCTGTTAGATGCTGGAGATTACCAGTTCCAGCTGTTCTATCAGCCAAACACTTCCAAGCAATTTAGCCCACAGCAGCAAATCTCCATGAAAACCGCTCAGAAAAGGGGATGAGAAGAGTTAGAGCCATTTCAGAATTCTTTGAAGTCTTAAGTCTTCCCCATTAGTCTGCTCTTCCCTGAGGTCCCTTTGCTGTGCTTTAGCCCAAATGCCATCCCCTCACAGAGAATTAAAGAGCCCTGGGTGCAACTTTGCATTGTTGCTTGCCCACACTGAGAAGCAAAGCCCGTGATTCACCAGAAGACACAATACCAGCAAGAAAATTTTGTTCGTGTGGTTGTTGGCAACTGCTGGGACAAAATATGGCTTGAAGTCATAACAGGACCTGGGGTCCCCTCCCTCCACCCCTGCCACCCTCGCTGAGATCCAGCTGTGAGCCTTTCTTCTTGTTTTCTTTATTCTCTGCGTTGCCTGATGGCAGAGGTCCTGCCAGTCTACTATTAGAAACAAGAGAGCTGCGGCTTTGTGCTCTGACTGCCCAGAGATAGGGCAGTAATTTTTCTAGCCGACGTGCCAAGGACTTGCCAACTACGTCAAAAGTAAGTTCATAATAAATGACTCTTCTTGGGACATTTCCTTCACTCACTGATGGAGGAAAAGCATTGAAAAATGACAAAGAGCCCCACTCCCTTTCTTCAGACAACCGTGATTTATTACAGGCGAACCGAGGAGGATTCCAAAAACATTACTCCTATAAGGGAAGGTAACTCAATCTCCAGCAAAAATAAACAGTCCTGTTTAAATAAACCTTTTGAGAATTGTTACTGTTCTTTCCCCCAGAAATCAGGGGAGCATTTCCTTCCTCTGACATTGTGCTACTACACAAGATGCTCTTAACTGCCTGCTCTGAAGATCCAGGGATCTCCTCTGGTTTGAGTGGCCTGGTGAGTCATCAAAGGATAAAAGGCAGAGAACAAAGGGAAAAATTTAAGCATTATGAGCTGCAGTTGAAGTGCCTGACAGATGTTGGTTTGCTGCTTGTGGGAGCTGCCTTTCTGCATTGGAGCAGAGGTTCACCCAGCTTGGTGCCCAGGCTCCTACTCTGGCTAACGGTGGGGTAGGGAAGGGTAGATGTGCAAGGTCTTTCCCCAGTACACCCTCCCAGAGGCCTGTGGTCAGTGGTTTAGGGGCTTTCCACAGCTCTTCCATGAGTAGCAAAGTCAATAAATCACAGTAACACTGAAGCCACATACGCTGCTAGCATCTGAGGACTTCACAGCAGTGAATGACATCCCTCATGAAAGCCTTGGGAGAAAAACTCAAGCCAGTGAAGTAGAAATGTCAATACAAGTCTCTCATTTCACTAATGCAGAGAACTTAAGCCAACTTTCAAAGCACACATAACAGAGGTAGCAGCGAGCCCCACACAATAACCTTCTTGACTCCCTCAGGAAGCCGGGCACCTTCTTTTAGCTCTCTCCACAACCAAGAAATAAGCACCTCTTTCTGCCCACGGGAGCATCAGACCATTTTCTGGGCTCTGGGCTCTTCTGGTTGACACCATGTAGGAAAAAAAATCAAGTTTCACTAGGCCAGTAAAAGAGCATTAACAAGAGCACAACCGCATATTATCAACTGAGGTGGTCACTGGGGAGATAGGTATCCTAATTTCAGGCACCACTCCTGGTACTCCGTATTTCATATTGCTCCTTAGTCAAAATTCACAAAAGGAAAGGAAATGTCCACATTTTCTTTTCTCTATAGCAGGATAGTACTTCAAATATTGCTGCAGAGACACATCTCACACCCTTAATGCTCCAGCACCCTTAATGTAAGTCCCTTCAAAGTACCGGGGTCCACACAGAGTTTAGAGCTTTCAGCAATACTAAGAAACCTGGGGACAACGACCTTCCCATGGCTCAGAGGACAGGATCCAGCCCCTCTGCATTGAGACCTCCAGACCTTCTTGCCCCGTGAGAAAATGAGAGGGAGAAGGTTAAATGCCACCTTCTTTCCTCCTCTCCTGCTTTCGCACCACGGTGGGAAATTGTGCAACTTGACCAATAGCAAATGGACTAATAGGAGTTTGAAAATAAATGCAGACATTCTAGAAAAGTGAGGTCATGGGCATCCAGACCAGTGAAGCTTACAGAGAAATGGCATCTACCTGTCAGTAAAGACTGCCCACCGGTATTTAGGTCATGCTTTTCCTTCTTATCATGCACACGTAACCCCAACCTCTGATCCCACGAGGCGTGGAAAGCCCCAGCAAATTGCCGTGCTCCTCAGTGCCCCTTGAGCACCCCACTGGGATTTATTGCCTTGACTGAGTGTGATCTGGTTTGCAAGGCACACCTTGTGACTCCTCTCTTACTGGCCGTGCTCTTTGCTTTGCTTTCTTTTTTCTGGACTCTTTTTTTCGTTAGCATGAGCTAGTAGGAAAACACGCTGCAGTAATGCGAATCCCATTCTCCCCACTAAGATAAGACATAATTAATGACACAGGGCAAATTAGTCATATAGTTGCTTGGGATTGTCGCTGTTCTCTTAGATGATGTGAACACGTCATCCAGACTCAGGGCAGATTTTTTCTTGTTAAGCTTATTGTGCTTTACGAAGTTTATTTCTTCACAGTTCATCAGCAAGAAAAAGGTAATTACAGCAGCCTTTTTTACGGCACTTATAAAAAGAATAGGATAAGGGAGTGGGGAGAAAAACAGCAAGTCCTCTCTTTATGGATTTCTATGATGATGAAAATGTTGGCAAGAATTATTTACTCATGAATTAATAGTGAGCTGAACTCCTCTGCTCAGCTGAGAACCAGGCTAAAGACCAGAGCTCGCATATAGCTTCAGGTAAATCAGGCAGGGTTAAATGCTCTGATGAGCCGAGGCAGCTGGGACATCCTATGGTGCAAAGCAGACCGCCACTGCCAAGGCTCCTTTTCCAGTCTGTGGAGACAGCAAGACACCTTGGCTTGGGCTCCAAAATAGCTGGCATTGGAAGCAGGGAGCTGCTGGCCAAGGGAAAATGCCAAGGGAAGAAGTGTGCCTTCAGCCACAGCCCTCGCGGGGAATTAGGTGCTCCAGTTGCTGGCTCCCAGTCTCACTGTGACACTCTCCATGGCTGGAGAAATGCCCCAAGGCAGATTCCTCACTCAAATCACAGCCCTCGCCTACGCATTGACTGAGCTACGTCGTTAGAGGACTCACCTTTGAGGCACGAGACATCTCTCTCAGCCCTGGGCCAAGAATTACTTCGGTATCTTACGCTGTGTGCTGGATCCCGGATGATAGCCCTTATCTCCACGTTGGCTCAGCGGTGCAGTCACGATGACAGTCGTTCTCTGGCTCAGCACACCATAAACTTGCTCCATGACTACAAAAGCCTTGGGAACAACCTTCCCTTGTAGCCAGATGCTTCTGGAGGAGAGAGGCCAAATGGAGGAGGACCCAAATGCTTCATGGAGGAATGTCCATGGTCCAAGGATGGGAACGAGGAGAGATGGACATCTGTATTTCTGCTTCCACCTTTCTTGAGTGCAGTGATAATCAGTTTGCCCAGAGACATCAGTGGACAGGGTCCCAGAAGGGGACATCCTGATGCCTCAGGATCCTCACTGTGGAAATGGAGGTGCCAATGGACCTTCAGGGGCTTTCGAACTCGACAGCAACCAAATAGGGGGAGATTAAGGATCTATACTTTGGACCGAGACATGCTGAGCTAAGCCACAATCAAGCAACCATTTCCTTTTGTGGCTTCAGACTTAAGTGCCTAAATTGTCTGCTTATGAGATTCAGCTCACCATCCCAAGCCCCTGTGAGGCAGGGGGGTAACACCTGAAACCCTCTGCAGTGCTCCTAAACCACACAGGCTGGATAAATAACCCTGCAGGAAAGCTCCATTTCGAAATAATTTGCAGTGAAAGTAAAATACTTCAGCATGAAAGTACAACGTGTTCTTCGAAGCACATTCTTCTAAGTACATGTTGTTGTGATCTTTTTGTATCGTTTTCCAGATTGATTAAGAATGTATTTTAAAAAAAAAAAAAATAAGATCTGCAGAGTGGTTAGAGAAGCCCCTTCTGAATTATGTCCAATTGCTTCTCAGTCTGGGCTCTCTTGGTGGTTTCTAAGACCAGTGTGAATTGTCTCATACTATCCAACAGAACTTCAAAAAAAACCACTTGAAAGAACTCAAAAACCATCAACATAAACTGACTAAGGGAGTATTTTAAGAACTCAACTCAAGTATCTTTCAGAGACAGATATATCACTGAGATACAGGGCTTTTTTTTTTTTTTTCACAGGTTAGGTAGTTTTATTCCCCAAAAAATGGAACGCTAATGCTTTTGATCTCAGTTCTGTCTGGTAGTCTTTCAAGTTTCCATCATTTGGCAACCTAGCAAGGATTAAGAGACTTCCTGATGTCCTCCCCCTCTCTGAAAAGGAACACATGGCTGACGTACCCTTTTTTGCTTGTAATATTTGGGTACGTAGTCAATGGGGATGTTTTACCTGCTTTGCATTTGGTGTTACTTCTTGTACTTCGCCTGCTGCACTAATCTGATAAAATACAGTGCCGATGGAACAGATTTGTACCAAGAAGGCTTTAGCCTGGCAGTTAGCATCCTCTCCCCATATCAAATCCCCACTCCTAAGCCCTTCTAAACCTGTGAAAGCACAGCACGGAGCTCTTAATAGGGAGAACAAAACCGAGCAAAGAAACCATACGTCTACATGGAAACAGATAAATGATTTTGCTGGAATGGTTAAAACAGGGAGCACATCCAGGTTATCACAAAGAGCTGGTACCTCCTTAACCGTTCTGGTTCAGAAAGCACCACTTAGCCTGAGCCTTTTTGGACAGATCGCCACAGAAAAAGTGAATGGAAATCCACTGATTAAAGAGTGTGTGTTTGCGACACTAAAAGGTGTCAGCCGACCATAAAACTGCTGTAAATTATTATTTCGTACCTGATCACCCTAGTAGCCATAATCCATTTGTGGCGCTCTTACATCTCTGACCCTTGGCATCTTTTATGACTTTATCTGCAGATATTCCCAGTATCTGAATAATCAGGGCGTTTCTCTATAACATCAGGAAATTGAGGCCGTTTTACCCAAAGAAACCTGCATCTCCCACCAGTCAGGCTTTGCAGCATCATGATAAAAGCACCCACCACAGATAAGACAGAGGTGTGGGGTTTGTCCCTTTGCCAATAAATGCTTCATACAAAGCAAAGGCTTCATACGTGAGCAAAGACTCAAATGGGGTCTTCTTCCAAATGAGTGCCTTTACCTCTTCATTTCGACCTCCTGTAGGTCACCCTTTGGGGCTGCTCTGGGGCGGTCTACCAGGTAATCCCTGCAGGTGAGACAGCCTTCTCTTATGATCCTATTACTAAGTTTAAAACTTCCAACTCCTCAACACTGGCATATTTTAAGAAATTTTAAGGTCCCAGACACAGGTATTTAGCTGTCTAAGATAATTTAGACTTCTTTGGCAGCTGAGCATGGGTTTTGAAGCTGTAAAGTTTAATTAAGCCACTTTAGGGGTGGTAAGATAGGACTAGTTCTTCTGCCTCAGCTTAAAGTAACGTGGCTGACATCACTTGGGCAGCGAACAGAAAAACAGGGAGCTTGACTTATCTCCTACACTTGGCTGAAGACTTTGGTGCAAGGGAAGACAAACTCCCCATTGACCTCATTGAGTCTGTGCACTCTCCACAGCATGAACAAGCACATTAAAGTCACTTAGAAAACTGCAGACCTGTCTGCCCTTGGGGATGATTTGTCCTGTTTAATTTGACTGTTCTAAAACTTGGGAATATAACTGCAGTTTCATTACTTGGCAACTAAATAAACTACAGCATTGCTGAACCCTGAAAAGCTAGACTACCGCGTAAGCTTTCATTATATACTTTATTTATACTTACTCTCTAGAGAAAGCCCCCAAACTTGACATAAAACAGAAGAGAGAGTCAGCATGAGGAGAAAGTGCAAGCTAAGTGCATGCTACTTTTTGCTTTTAGTTGTGGCATTATAGGCAAGAAGCCAGGAGCAAATTATTCACTAAACATTAGGCAATATTAAGCTTTTGGTGTCTCACTGCAACGATTTTCAGATGGATAGACACAAAATAATCCCACATCAAACTAAAATCAAGATATGTGACATGCTGGTTTTAACTGTTTATGTTATGCTTGCCATCAGGTATGGTCCAAGAGAGGCAGATATGGAGGAAGTGGTGGAAGGGAGGATAAGTCATCTAGCCAAAACCCACTCCCAATTCATCCAGTTCATTCCAGTGAGCAGTGAAGATTATTAACATCTGCACCTTGCCGCTCAGTGGTACTTTTCAGGGTATTCTTCAAGCAACATTCCTGAAAGGTCACTACTGACAGAAACATCTCTTTGTAAAGCCTGATATCAAAGAGCTGCAAAACAAAGTGGTTTTCCAACAAGCTCAGAAGCAGGGTTGGGCAGGAAGATGCTGCAGATAAGACCTGCTGTGCTGAAGGTAAGACCTGTATTAGGAATTACTGTTGCTTAGAAGCACGAGGAAGGAAACTGCACTTAGATGCAACCAACAGAGATTGACATTGCCATGGCTCCTCTCATTGAAGGAACATCAGACAAGAGTATGCCTGCTGGTCCCATCAGGTCTTTAGCCAATCCAAAATTCAGGTAACAGGTTTGACAGAGTGGCAACAGGGAGAGAGCACCATTGTTAATTGCAAGACAAGCCTCTGTTCACTTTACTATGAAAAAGCACAGACACTCAGCTCTTAGAAGGTCATGACTAACACTTTCTGGAGTTAAAAAGTAGCTTTCATGCTCCCCATTGCAAAGACACCAATGGTCTTCTGTTTATACTAGTTTTTACTGTAATGATATAAACAAGACTAGTTGGAAGTGCCAGGCTCCAGAACACTATGTTCAGAAACACAAAAAACCCAGAACCACTCAAAAAATAATGTGGAGCCTCTTTTCTTCTTCTTGGTTTTTCAGACATATTGTGGATAATGAACATGGTTGATGGAATTGCTACATCTGCTTCTTGACCTGTTTAGCTGAAAAGCTCTAAAAAATTTGAGTCTCTTTCGTCCCTCTCATTCTTTCCCAGTATTAACAAAGACCTATTAGTTACAAATGACCCATTTTCATCTGAAGCACAGAATAGGAAAAGAACATATTTACCTAATGGCATGTTGCAGGTCAGATCTTTAGGGCAGGTTAAATCTCTCCAAAGTCCTCCACTTCCAAAGTCAGATTTCTGTAGTTGCAAAGGAATTTTATTCCTTTAGCCGTGACCAGTAAAGTGATACAGTGAGCCAGGTTTGCGAGCACACACATATACACAGCGTACACACCCAAATGGGTTCATAAATATTTAAAATACAATGTTGGAAGTTAAAAAGTCAGGCAGAATTGGAAAAACACAGAACATGATTTTCAGGCACTTGTCCACCCCTGAGGTCGAGTGTACATCAGACCACCTAAAGCTGTGAGAACTGCACAAGGAATGAGCCCATAATGAATTTTCTTGACTAATTTGGCAAGGTAACACATTTCCCATTGCCAACACAGTATATGGAGTGCATACGACAGGTGAATCGTCATGTCACCCATGAAGTTAACCAGCCTCTGGAAGAGAGTTTTTTAACTAGTACGAATGCACTTGGAGAGAAGCAGCATCAAGTTAAAATCTGGTTAAAAGAACAGATTGACCTGAAGGAACTGATTCAGAAAAAAGGTGTGAATTACAGCAAATATCAATGGAAGAGCAATATTCTGGTCCCTCCCAGCTGCAGGAGGCAAAAGCCAAGCTCTGTCTATTCCAGATGATCCATTTCAGCACTTCTAGGAAACAAGTTACCCATAAAGTTAGTCAGGACACTCAGACACTCAATTCCGTCCTGAAAAACAAACAATAAGGAGAAGGAATTTCTTGCCTTGCCTTTCTAGAAAGCTAAATCGCTGTTAGCAGGCCCTGTTGAACAACAAAGCTATAGTCACGTCACACACAGTATCTCTGGCTTCAGGAGAAGGAAGAAGGAAGCCCGTGATTTCTGTCTCCAGAGAGATGCCCATTTCTGACATTCTCTTGCCAGCCACAGGATACACCATAATTCATCTTCTCTACCACAGTCTTTTTAGGAGAAAAGGAAGATGTTTCTCCAAGAATTCTGTCTTCCAGGAATGAAAACATGAGATCAGATTTATTCGCAAGTTTCTTCCAGGGATGGCAAAAAGAAGCAGCAGAGTTGGAAAGGAGTGAGCATTCCCAGTAGGTGAGGTCCCTTCTGAAAGGTCCAGCATAACACATGTCGGTATTATCCTAGTAGCATAGCTTGTGTTGAGTATTTCCTTTTAGCAATGAAATTGAAGGCTGAAATCTGAGCTCTTAGGTCTCTACTAGCTTGAATGCCAGGATAAAAACTCAGCTTTATACCTGCTCTTTATTTTTTTCAGATATTAATATGAAATATGAAAATTTGAAATTGCAACCTTGCTCTGTAGGATGCATTTACTCTTTAAGGTGTAGGAAAAAAAAAGTCTACCCAAAAACCTTCCATTGTCCTAACTGTGCTTGAAGATTATCTAGCAGACCATCTCCATTCCCTTATTCTGGAATTTTGTCCTGTGCGGTTGTTGAGTGTGTCCTAGGGCATGTCTAAGGCTTGTTCTTCTCCAGCTGACATGGAGGACAGTTGGAGCTGGTCTCAGTGCAGTTTCATGCCTTGCATGCTGCACAGGGCTTATGCCCTCCTTGGTTAGTCCTTATCTTCTGGCTGACAGGTCTCCACTTCATAACACAGGATGGAGTTACCAGTGGGGTCATCCTGTAGCCTGGGCATTTCTCTACCAGGAATAACCACTTAGTCGAGGTGCTGCTTTGGGTTAAGGAGCTCTTTGGAGCACAGATTGCCTCTTCTTACTGTACTACGGACAAAAGACATCACAGGTCTCAGCAACCTTCTAGCCACCACAGGCATGCAACACAGTACATCCTTCATGTTATTTAACCTCCTCCGTGGGATGGAAGGAGACAGGAACAAGAGAAGCACAGTGGGTGTGCAGGAAGAACAAAGTGACCTACAGCTCTTCTAAGATGGGTGTTTATTACTTTCCCAATACGATAAAGCTGAGTTCAGTCCCTTTCATGCCAGCACTACTGAATTATTATTGTTTCCTGCATGTGGAGGTGGAAATGTCATACTTTAGCCCTGATTTGCTTTCTTCTTATTTTGTGGTTTCCATGTGCTAAAACTGACTAAGAGGAGTAATGTGTCCTCTGTAATGCTGAGAAGCAGCTGCTTTCATGTGATCTCACAGCCCATTAAGCAATGCCAGTCTTGAAGGTGTTATTGGAGGAAGCATTTTTATTGCCAGGATTTCTCGTGTCTCTGGGGTTGAGGCACCACAGCAGACTGCTGCCACTGCTCAGAGCAACAGCAAAAACCTCCTCGCAGCTATTTAGGCCAAAACTGGCAGAATTTCATGTTAAAATGAATTTGTGCACATTTATGATCTGCATGGGATTTTATCACAGCATGCAAGTATTGGGTTTTTGCCCTGGTGCAGAGAATTCAAACCCAAACATACATCTCTTTTTGTCTACTTCATCTTTCTGGAGCCAACATTGGCACAAACAACTCTCTTCCAGTACTTTCCTTACCAGACCAGCAACTTACTTCTACCCTTTTATTTTGAAAACAGCTGGCTTTGGTTTTCTTTACAGTAAGAGCTGATTAACCTGGCACTCGCTGCTCTTCACTTCATAAGGGCATGAGGCCAGCAATGACATACAGTAATACCAAGAGTCACCAAAGAAGGTCCATGCAGAAACCAACTGCCAGAGATAAGATTTCAGACCTCAGTTATTCCCCTGTAACACATGGGAGTAGTTTAATGAATCTGAGAAACACTGTGTAAGGGAGAGCTGGAAGACAAAGGCCCTGATCCAGTGAAAAAAACTGACATTTTTGTTGACATTATAATGACATTAATAGTTATGATAATTACATCAGTAATTCTACTTAAGGAGATGATTTCTACTTCTTATCATGAAAGATACAAAAGGTAGACTTCAGTTTATCTGCTTTCAGTTACAAACATCTCTGAAATGGCAAGACTTTCAAGGAGGCAATAGATATCCTATTTACACATATAATTTCCCTAGAGAATCATCCACATCTGTACCTTTACATAAGCAATTACACAGCATCTGGCCAACCAAATATCAGCTAGCCTGTTATCAGCACACCTTTGCTCTCGGTGAATCCCCTATGAACCTAATGGTGCTATGGAAAGAATGAACTGGCCTGAATCATTGCACTCCTTCTTAACTGAGGCCATGTTTAACAAAACAATTGTCATAAAGACTTCAGATTTCCTAAAACTGAAACAACTCACTGAACTACTGGATTGAGAAAAGATCAGACAAAAAAAGATGAGTCTGGCGGTATGATTTCTTTAAGATGCCAGTTAAACTTGCAGTGGGGACCAGCCTGCACAGCAACAACAGGAAAAAACCCAGGGCTCCACAATGCAGCCACTGTTGCCCTGATATAATGTGAAATCATCTGATGGAGCAGAAAAATTTGAGCAACTAAAGTCATTTCTTGCAAACTTACAGCCCAATTAGAGGAACTCCAGGGAGACGAGACAGCTCTTCTTGACAGAAAACCTAGGAACTAGTAAACTCCCTGCAGAAATTACCAGACTTTCAAAGTCATATCATGTAATTTAAAACATCTGTTCGGATACTGAGTGGGAGAAAATCTTCCATAAGAAATAGATCAGGAACTTCTTTTCATTCCCTGCTTTTTGGAACACTCCAAGGAAGGGATTTTACTATTATTCTTTATTTTTAAAGTATGATATCCTCATCAAAAGCTACAGTATTTTATCTAGAAGCTTATTTTTCTCCAAATAATTATTTAAAAAAAAAAATTAAGGGAATAATTTTATATACCTGATTTCTGGCTTCTTTAGTTCCTTTAGTCTTCCTGGGATGATGTTGCAGAGTGGTTTACATGTCCTCTAGTGTCTTCTTCTAGAAAGACAAGAAAATAAATAATCTATCTTTCAGAGTTTTTTTTAAACAAGACCAGAAATAACTCCACTTTGCCCTCTACTTTTGCCAAAATACTTCAGAATCATAAGACTTGCTACAAACTGAGATGAGGTGCTAACAGCAGAAATAAATAGAAGTGTGTTTATTACATTGTAAACAAAAATCAAATAACAACTCAGTGGTTGCCAAAGAGTCATTAGTGATGGGCAAATCTCATGACAGCAACAGCATCAATGAGCTGACGTATAGCACTCAGCGTGACATAGATGGCACAACACGAGGGCCTGAAGTCGTGACCAGCATGGTGTTGCATGGTGTAGACTTGAGCTGTGGCACAAACATTTTTGAAGGACACCCAGTCAGTTCTTACAGGATGCTCCAAAAGGTCTCAGTGCAAGAGATGCATCCCCCATCACTTCTCAAACTGGGTCTTCTGCCAGCACATAGCTGAAGTTAAACCGTTTAAACCACAAGGAATTTCTCTTGGTCCAGTCTGGAGAACTCAAATGTTCCTTTTCTTTTTTTTTTTTTTTTTAATTTTTAGTCTGGAATTGCTCAAGAAAAACTTTGCAATGAAAGAATGTCTATGGAAAAAAAAAAAGTTGTGCCTGATCCTGCCAGGACTGAGGAAGACCTGAGCAGCTACCACAGTTGTGAGGATTTCTGCATCTTCTCACTCTCCTATGTCTCTGTGGATCCCCATTTGGATCCCCTCCTGCCACAGAGGGCACACACGTAATTTCTTTCCCCCTGGGCTGGAATTGCTTATGGCAACTGTCCATCACTTTCCAGAACCAGCAGGTTTAGGGGTGTATGGATGCCATTCGTTCAGGAGCCAGAGATCAGGGATACAAAATCTAAGATCACTTTTAATCAAAGGAGCTTTAAATGAAAGTCTCATTTCTGCAACTAGATAAATTAGAAGTTCTTAGGGAACAGGTGAGGGCATCACTATGGTCTCTTTTGGAAGCCAGGCTAGAGACGCTATGGCTCTTTGCTAAAGCACAGCTTCTTCCCATCCTCTACAGTTTCCCTGAAATAACTCCAACCAAGCAGTAATTCATGGTTCTTGACTAAGCTATAGAATATCTCATGGGAATCTAGGAGATAGATGGCCTTTGGTTTTCCATAAATAGAAGCCATGGAAACAGAGCATTTATGTTGCCTTAGACACTGCCAGAAGGGTTTGCAGCTTCTCTGCAAATCTGTAGGATTATATTGCTCTGTGCCTAAAAACATATTTACACTGGGAACAACAGCCTGTATGGAAATGGCGTTTTTTTATACTGACAAACCACTGGAAAATTAAGCTACAGTCCTTGATAGACTTTTGGACCACACTGAAAAATAGAATTTAGGAAAACATGAAGAAACTTGAATTGACATCAGTAATGGTGAAAATCTCTGGCTTTGTTAGCAAGTGTCTTTCAAAAGCAACTCCTAATTGTGTCCACCCTCCCGCAGCCCATCGCTTCGGTCTCCTCTGTTTGGCCCCTGTGGAAATCTGTGCCAAAAGGACAGATATCAAATATGACCCACCTCTTCTCCGGTTGTTTTTATCTTTCTGGGTAATACTCAGATTCTTCCAGCTAGGTAGGCTGTTGAAGTAAGGTTAAATCTATTAAATAAAACTGCCCCTGTAGTTGCTTACAAGATGGGATTGCTATTGCATGAGCAACACTTTTTCTTTGCTGCTACAGCCTGATGCTTCCTTTTAAATCCACTATTGGGATTAGACATAAAGGGTGATTTTGCCTGAATTGCAACCTAATTTCTGTGTACAAAGTATTGGGATGCGATTAGTATGAGGTCTTGCAGACCGTGGGAAGGTCAACGTGTGCGACACGTAACAGCAGCAATACCCACTTTTGATTTGGTGTTCGTGTTGTCTCACGGTCCAACCCCGCTTGATGAGCAAACGCTGCATCAGACTGCAAACCGACTTCAGGTGACACCCGCTGTGTCTTCAGGTGGTGACACGTGAAGGAGAACCCTGTGCCGGCGGCAGCAGACCTATGCTGTCTTCTCCCCTGAGCCTTTCTCAGCAGTTGCAGTAGTGCAAAGGATACAAGAGATGACAAATCGGGTCCCTCCAGTCCAGAACCTAAAATAGAGAGAGCTCTCGGAGTAAAAAGTAAAGAGTTGCAGTTTGTTGACTCTCAGCACTGATTCACGCATGCAGCCTGGATGTACATCAAATCCTCCACTGGAAAAGCTGTATTAGTCATTGTTTCCAGAGAAATAGAACTTGCAGCAGACACCACAACGTATCTCTTTCCTTCTGCAATTACTCATGCAATCATTACTTACAGTCTTCATTGGCTGATTTGAAAAATTCAAACATGAGATTAATTATATCAGTCATTAATTACCCTGATCCTGGACAAAACTCCCATATACAAAGCAAAGACCACAGAATCTCGTCTGACGTGACTGAGGGGTCGATTTCTTCTTTATGGGTTTGCACAGCTCTCCCCAAGGAAAGAGGTCAAGCTTTCTCTAAGAGAGAGAAAAAAAAAACTTGGCACGAAGGCAGGAAACACTCTGGGGTTTCTTTTTATGTCACATCCCTCTCTGAGAACATTTCCCCTCTGCCAAAGGCAGGGCTGACAGTGTTTTGCTTCCAGGTTTCAGCCGTAATCCCTCTCTGAGCAAGCTGCCATTGCCCTTCACCAGGGCTATTCTTCCTGACACTGGTAACATTTATTTGTCATGGATGAGGAAAAGAAGTGAACTGAATCACACGTATATCCATTTCTAAGAAAGGCTTTTAAAACTCTCCAACATGCTTTCCTCTAAGTGTTCCTATGTACCGTCTGAACAGCTGCCAGACCACCAGCCATGAGGCACTATCAAGTGGAACAACCTTTTGTTATTTCATATATTTCTCCAGTTGGAAATAATAAAATATTGCTAGCATTCTGTGGAAAAGCAGTCTTGAAACATTAGTGACATTTTAAGGAAGAAATAGGACTTTCATTGCATAATAATAGGCAAGATCATCTTTACATTTGTCATTTCTGCCACTTTTCCTGGACCACCACTGAAAGGAAGCAAATTCAAATTTATCTTGGTTGGACTAGGTATCAACACCACCTTTGCTTCCATTACTTCTGGACTTGAGTAACGTTTTTTCTGCAAGTGTAGCTAACAGAAAAGATGAAAAATTTAAAGATTTTCACAAATTTAAAATGTGTTGGATCATGTTAGCTCTTGGACCTTGATAAACATGCATAGAGCTACTATTACCATGACAAAAGCATGACCAAAACTCCATCTCTGCAGGGAAGCAGACACTGCAGAGACCATTATTTCATAAATACCTGCTTATTTCCGTACCTCTTGGGTTGCTTCCATTTGCACACATTTTGCACGCATATTTAACATTTCCTGTGCATACCTCAGAGCCTGCAGTCTTAACAACCTTTCCAGACAGTCCACTTTTGGATAACAAGCTGTGACAGACTCAGTGAAATCAGTAGGAAAAGAGGTAAGTCTGTTACAAAGACCTCATCCTTGTCCAGCGCAGGTTATTCAACACAGCATTTGAATTTTCAACTCACTCAGGTGCTCTGGAAATACTTCTTGGATGAGGGACAAACCGCATGAGTCTCAATACATTCGGGCGTTTAGTTGGTTCTAGCCTGTTGGGGAGATGACCATTATTTATTGCAAAGGAATAAAGCCAAGAAAACATCTAAAGGTGATGGACAACTGCACAGCAGAGGGCTGAGGAATGCCAGGTTCTTCTGGCCTTAAGCCATCCTCTCCTTTAAAATGCAAAATATTAAAAGCCACAATTTCTCTAAACGTGAACTTGCTTTGAGCAGGCAGAACTGCCTGCTGCTTTCATTTTTGGTCATCTAAGCCAGAGTAAGTTAATGATATCAAAGAAAGACTGCCAAAATGTAGCCCTCTTCACCCTGAAGAGTTTACAGCTTAAACTAGATTACGTAAACAAATACAAGAAAATGAACGAGACAGATAAGATATGCGACACTTCCCGGGGAGAACATGAGAAGGACGATTTCTAGAGACGGTATTAAGAGAGGATTTGAAGGAAAGGAGAACGTACAAGGCATAGCAGCTGTTAGGGAAATGAACTGAAAACATTTCTTCCTGCTGTGGAAAAGGCTGGACCTTTGTTGAAAAACACAGAAATGAAAACAAAGAACCTTTTGTTTTCAAGCTGTGTCAAAAGCACTTTCACTGGTTTTGACAACCTTTTGAGGAAAAGGTTTTGACAAATCCCATGCTCAGCCTCATGAAGAGAGATGAGAGGGCAAAGAAGAGTGGAGGTGCTGGGGTCCAGCAAAGCCATTGCTGGGGGGGTAACGGCAAGGAACCGCAGAGAGACAACACCAGGAGGAGTGAGGTCAATGATATTTGTGACCCACAGTCTGGTTTTCCCTGTGATTTTTTTCTTTGGAGTTTGGAAATAATCTTAAATCTTCAATTTTTTTTGCATTCTAATAGGTGAGTGGTAGAAGGGTCCCCACAGCAACTTTTCCTGCCACTCCAGCAGCCTACAGAGCAAATAAACCCTTTCATACAGCAGCTTAAACTCATACACACAAAGATGCAATGTGCCACAGGAAAACAAAAAGCAGAAATGGAATAGCCAAGTGCTTAGTTCTTTGCGACACAGAAACATGAAGGTCTAAAACCCAGCTTTGGGGGAAGCTGACCGGACTTCTCTTTGCCACTGAAAGCTCCGTCACCAAAGCAACATGAGGATCACAGGGAACAATCACTGGTCCCAATTGCAGTGAATCTCAGGAGTTCAATGCAAAGTAGTGAGAGGATGGACAGGCAGCATTTTGGCTGCTATAAAGAACACTTTGGAAAGGTCAGGTTTAAAGAAATAAAAAAACAGAAGATAGGCTGTTTCTAGGGGTGGAGGGTGGGTGCAAGATAAAACAGTGCTGCCTAAAGAAAATCCGTGAGCTGCTCTGCATGCTGCTCTTCAGGCCATAAAAAGAAACATGCCGCACATAAGGAATTTGTTCTTAGCTCTGCTTCATGAACAGGCAGGCAACAGCCTTAAAGAAGTCACTGTCGTTTTTATAGAAACAAAATATTTTAACAAGATGTTCTGTCCTTGAACAGGGGCTATTCCCTGTGTCCCTTGGCACCTGATCCCCAGAGCTAAACCAAAGCGCGTGGGACTGGAAAACAAGCAGACAAGCGGCCGCTGCCTTCCTCCAGCACGCCAGCTGCGAACAGGAGCTGCTGAAATGGACTTTCTCCTTGTCAAACACAGCATAAATCGCTGCTCCTGAAACAGCTCCCTGAAAACCGGCTGTTCCTGCCCCCGCCCGCTGGGCTCTGCAGCAAGGCAGGTTGGCGAGCGTCTCTGTGGGAGCAGGGAGCATCACCGCTATGGACCAGTCCTGCTGGCTTCAGGTGTGCTGGGCACTTGATGCCAACCCATTTACAACATCTCTCCACTGCTGTTACCTCCAAGCATGCTCTCAGCTTGGAAAATAAGAACAGCTCCCAGGATAAACTAGGTGCTTTTCCATTCCGGGAACATTTTCTGCCTTACTGACCAGGTAAAATTTTGCTGGAGTCTAGGCAGTCTCCCTCCAGCCACCATCTTCTGAAGGGCTGATGGACCCATCAGGGGATTAATTATCCCAGCAGGTCTCAGCAATATGCCTGTCTCTCCCCTTGCATGAAGGACAGGAGGTGGATTATTCTGCTACCAGGCTGTAACACATTCCCGCTGGATAGCCTGCCTGGATGATCAAGGCATCATCCCTTCCTCTCTCTCCTTCAGCCACTCATTTCCTTTTGCTGTGGGTACAGCCACCATCCTTGCGACACCCCACAGAGATGCTTATTCCCCTTTAGGGATTAATAGCCTAAATTTCCACACTCAAGGGCAAGCTGGCAAAAAAAGCCACATCCTGTGTGAGTCGGGTGCAGCAGAGCATGTAAAATGTACTGTGGCCTCGTGGTTACATCAACCTAGGACAAGAGGAAACCGTCTCAAGTTGCCCCAGGGGAGGTTCAGGTTGGATATTAGGAAGAACTTCTTCACTGTTAGAGTCGTTAGGCATTGGAACGGGCTCCTCAGGGAGGTGTTGGACTCACCATCCCTGGAGGTGTTCAAAAAACGTTTAGATGTGGCGCTTCAAGACATGGTCTAGTGGGTTTACTGGGCATGATGGCATCGGGTATACAGTTGGACTTGATGATCTTTGAGGTCTCTTCCAACCATAATGATTCTATGAACCTGCGATATGATATCCTGAGCAGATTCCTCCTGCTTCTGCATGTCCCGTGTTTATGAATACGCCAAAAGGTAACCCTGTCCTAGCAGCCTTAGTCAGACCTTGTAAGCTCTTGAGGGTTTTGGAAATGAACATAAATTCACTTGTATTTATTCAGAAATAAGTATAAATAAACATGATGTTTTGCTTACTGTTTCTGGCTTTGACATGTATAAGACTTTTGGGCGAGGCAAGGATGGTGATGGGACCATCCTGTGGGACCCATCAAAGGCAAAGCATCAGCCAGAACATTTGGGCAAAATCTGTACTTGTCTCCAAGCCACAGCATTTATTCAAAGCCCAGTGTAAAGGTATTTTTCTTTCCAACAGCTCATGATTTGTGCTAGGTTATTGTTGGCTACTCTGTATTTGTAGATATTTTCACATCTGTTAGCCTGAAAAGAGCAACATTATTCTCTCCTCTTTCTGTTTCTGTAGGTAAAATTGTTTTGGAAAGGACATCTCGTAGGTTAGACAGGTTTCACCTTGCCCTTTAATCATGTCAAAACTCAGGTGATAAACACAACATATATATATAGAAGAGAAAGACCCAGTTTCAGTTTTGGAGTTTCTAGGGATACCAGTCCTTGTTTATTGCCGTCCATCTGTAGGGTCAAAACACCCTTGGACATTTTCACCAAATTCTCTGGGATGATCAAGAGCAGTTCAAAAATGACAACAGCAAATACACTTTGACTGCAATGTGGCTTAATGTTAACCAGCAGGAGTTTCAGGAAAAAAAAAAAAGAAAAGAACTTGTTGACATGAAGCATGTGGAGTCCCTCATCTAGTATTGTGTAAGAACTATAAATCCGCCTGGAAATGAGGCATGAAATGCATCGTAAAAAGTTTATAATCAAAACTATAAGATCAGTTTAAAATTTATGGTAGGTAACTTATGGAGAGCATTACATGTCTGAACTTTAAATCAAATGCCCTTCAGCTGTGTATTTCTGCAAGCTTTTGTATAAAACTCCTTTCTCTTATTTCGCTTTGCTTGTTTCAAGTCTAAGCATTAAAAGACCCATACTATTTTCTATAAAGTCAGCGGTGAAAACTAAGTAATCTGAAAAACAAGACAAACCTGCCACAGAAAGTGAGTTGCAGTGGAAAGCATAACTGGTTTAAACTTTGGGAAAAAAATGTCAATCAATAACGTAAAAGAGAATTCATCCTCTCCCGCAAAAGATTCTGTTGACTCAACTAATGCATCTTTCCATTTTACTTATTACTTTAAGGTGTTCTTCTGACCTCCATAACCCCACTATATTTATTTTGTTGGTGTTAGTTTCTCTGCCTTCCTCTCCCAAAAGATTACTATTGTCTTTCTGTGAACAGATGAAAAACAGATGGGGAGGACACGTAGGAGATACTGAAATTTGGGCTATCTACCTGAATTTTGCTATGCCTGGTGAGTATGGGTGAGCATTATCAAAATTAAATCATTAAATTACTCTCTAAAACCTAATAGAAATCTTTCTTTTGGTTTTGATATTGTGCCAAGGGAGTGGGGGTTGTGATCCTTCCAAATTACATGGGGCCTGAGTTTTATCCCATCTAAATTTCTCTGCACCACAAACCAACCAACAAATTGCCCAGCACAAATACACAGGAGCTCTGTTAGTCTGCAATGTTTCATCAAGAAAAGGCTACAGCAAGCAATGCAGGAAAGATTCTCCTACCCATAGAAGAAACACATTATAAGAGCAATTTCTAAAACAAACCAAAGGCTTGTCTTTTTCTGTTGGTATTTCTTGTAGCTGGACTTCTTGATATTTGTTTGGTAACTCTTGAATGATTAAGAAGTGAACCACAGTCCTTGCACCTGGTATGCAGAGAGGTTCATGGCAGGTATGTATGTGCAGTTATGAAACTGTTTCATCTAAATGCTAGTTGTAATCTATCTGGGATGCTCTTTGCCTTTTCCCCGTTGTTTGGCGCACTGGGAGACAGCGTTGTGCAATCTTTCATGCGCAGTTATAGCTCTGCCAGTTATAGTGGAAAAGTTTTAGCAAGGAAAAGTTCCCTGGCTAGACACCAAACACACTCTTAAAAATTAATTTCAGAGTTTTGCTAAGGCTCAGCGTTCACAGCTAGAAAGGGCTGATGTGTCCTAGATTTCAGTGCAGACAAAGCAGACTGCTGACACCTTCATCCGTTCTTCCTGGGACTGTCGCACCGTGTGTTTCTTTGCAGGGGTTACCCTCTGTTTGCCTCTCTTCCCCAGAAGACTACGAGTAAAATCTGGTTTTGGTTGAGCATGCGTATTTCCTTACTTTGACAGCTAATTTGTAGCTTGCAGCCTGATGTTATCCTAGCAAAGACTTTATGGTCCAGTTACCATCATACGGTAGCATCTTCCAGGCAAACAGAAACCCTTTCTGTCGTCTCATCATCATGCCAAAGTCAGGTTTGCAAGCCGAAGAGCAATACAGAGGCCTCCACCAGACAGCATAAAAACTTTGTGAGTAAGCTAATTCTGTGGCTGAAAATAAATACCCTTGTTTGAGTTAGACAACCCAAAAGCTGCTGAAGCCTAACCTGTTACGAATGTGTGACATAGGAAATAAATTCTCCTGAGACGAAAATAAATACCCTTGTTTGAATTAGACAACCCAAAAGCTGCTGAAGCCTGACCTGTTACGAGCGTGTGACATAGGAAATAAATTCTCCTGAGTATCTCCAGATTAAGCCTGACACTGCTGCCACTGGGCAGTCTCGATGACATTTAGAATTAATGAGCGATCCAATAAGTAGAGCAGAAATTTGGAATGTATAGATGGGTAGTAAATCCTTTGCAACCCTTGAGTAAGGTAGCGTGTAGTTGTGGTGGCTCAGGAACTGTGTGACCCCAAGACTCACAGGCTGGTGCCCAAGGTGTCTCCTGGGCAAGAGGAAGAGGACCAGATGCTACCTTCATCCCTTACTCACCTGCACTGATGGGCTTCTCACTCCGGGTACAGAGGCAAAGACTTCTCAGCCTTCATCCACCTCCAGCTACACATGGCGTAAAGCAAAGCAGAAGTCACTCTTCTTCCCACCACAGTGGAAAAACCTGGGTAGACGAGAGACAAACGGCTCCGTAATCCCTTGCTTGGTACCAAAGTTTACCCTCAGCCAGGCCCTAGAAAGAAGCTGGCATGATCATCCAGAGCGATAACAAGTTTTACTTGCAAGGCTCAGGAAATACTCAAATAAAGTGAGGGTGAAACATGGAAGAAAAGCACAGGAGCACAGACAGAAGGCAGAGTCAGAGGGGAAAAACACCCAACCACCAAATAGCCAAGTATGTGGTCTATAGATCTTCTTTTACAGACTTATGACATCATCCCCTGCTATCTGCATGTCACACACTATCACTCACTCTCCGCAGATTTACACAATGGATTTTCCCCTCCTTGGTGACACCGTGCTTCGGCATTTGGACTGGCAGGGCAACAAATATTGATCTCTCTGGAGCAGATCCTGATTCCAGTACACAATGTCCCGCGCTGCTGTCCAAGGCTCCGGCTGTCTCTTCTGTTCCACTTTATCACTGATGTCTTGGCCGCATCCTCTGCCTTTTTTTTTTTTTTCCCTCTCTCTTTTTGTACTTTTGCCTATTTTTTTTTTTTCCTCAAGCTTTCCTCTAGGAATCTGTTCAAATGAATAACCGCTCTGCCGTAGCATCAGCTGGAATAGCGTTGAACATGGAGCTGAGATTTATACAAGCTGAATGCTCAGACAGTTGTTCAGGATGGAAAATATTAACCTTCAGGGTCTGACAGTTGATTTTAAGCAAACCTCTCTACCTAATCTATTTATACGAACCTTCTCACCGCAGCACCTTTACATGTAAATCTTGCAGATCTGTTCGCCGACAGATACAGCACTAGGAGCTGCAGACACTAGCAGCTAGAATAGGGAGTTTGGGCTTGAGCCCTTTGCTCTGCTGGCACCACTGTCCATACCCTCCTGATGCCTCAGTTTCTCTATAGGGTCCCTGCATGCGCTCGAGGCTGGATGTGGCTGGATTCAGGACCGTCCACCACTTCTTCAAGCATTTGATCTGCTCAGGAGGAAACCTAGCTAAAAGGTGTGAGGTATTTCAGCACTTTACAGATTTTGAAATGGTTTGAGATTCAAAATATTTTTCAAGTGCCCCAATGAGAGCAAATTCTTTTCGGTCCAACCCATCCTCACCTTTCAGAGCCCTATAACCCCAAGGGCTGTGGCACAGGGACTGTCCCTGCACCCTTCATCTGCAGTGAACACAAGGCAGCAAACCCGCTGCAGAAAAAGGGGAGCAGGAGGTTCCCACTGGCATCACTTCTCATGACCTTTCCAGGTACTTTGGGACCTCTGGCACCTCGGTGTAGCCCCAGGTTCTGCGAAAAAAATTAGCTGACACTTGCTGTTTTGGTTTTGGTTTTTTTTTTTCTCTTTGCAAAGGATCTTCCTTGGCTTTTAAAGAAAAGAATGAAAGAAGGGAAACTAATAGTTCCCCAGGGAGAAGGTACTATCAAGTAAGAACATAAAAGTTATTAGATTTTAAAAATGCATTACTTCTTTTTAAACCATTCATTTGGGGGGCTGTTGCTGCTTTTGTTAGCCTTAAAGGTGGAAACAGCAGGTTCAGAAAATTCAGAGTAGAGGCAAGAGGATGAATGACTTCAGCTCTCGCCTCCCAAAGGGGTATTGCAAAGCTTGGTTACCTTTTTCCTCCTTCTTTCTCAACCCAAAGCACCTGAGGTCACTTCAGCAAGTTTGAGTCAGGTCACATAGGAAGACATTTGCAGGGGAAGAGACCTGCACTGGTCACAGAGGAGAAAAGTTTAAATAAACAGAAGTTATTGCTTTGCTGGGAATGAACGAAGCTGCAGCGATGTGTCCCAAGGACCGGAGGGGCTGTCTCTTGTCTGTCTGCATCCCGAAGCACGCAGGTCCTACTGTGTGCTGCAGGGCACGGGGAGCAGGAGGCATCCCGATTTTGGGTGAGGAAAGCCTCGGGAGAGCTCGTTGCAGAGCTTTGGAGGAAAGTCTCATGTTTGTGATTCCCTTTGCATGAAATAAAAGGCATCAAGACTGACTCTGGCCCGAGCTTGGCTCTTTGCCTGTGGAAAACATAACAGTATGTAATGTTCCTCATGCCAGTGGATAGCCCAATAACTATTTTAATTACTGTTTATGGTAACTGAATCGCAATAGAGAATTCAATAGCACATTTTTAGGTTCTTAACTCATAGTGAATACATTCCTCCTCCATATCCTGGGCAGGATGCTGTATGCAGGACTACACTGGTTCAGAGGCACTTAAAACAGTTTATGCCTAAGAGTAATCATGGCATACTTGCCCAGTCCCAAGCAAATTCCACCCGAGATACTCCCAAATAATTTTGGTTAGAAGGGCTGATGGGACCAGGAGTACCTTGCAACTCTGCGCTTTTTTGACGAGCCCACAAAAAGCAACCACAACGTTCTAACAACCAGTTGAAGATCAGCAGAAAAATGATTTCAGAAGGCTCACGGAAAGCATGACAGCTTTACAAAACTAAGGCAATTACATGAAGCTCTTGTGGGGCCGGTGAAAAGGAGCTGTGAGGCAGAACTACTGCGCTGTCCTAATGCAATCGCCTGTCAAAGCCAGCACAGACATAGGTATGATTGACGGGTTGGTGATTGACATGCAGCAAACAGAGGACTCGACCTTAACCGCCCCTCTTTTCCTACCACTCATCCTTCTGACTAGGCTCACGCTTTCTGGTTTTAATGTTGTCACCCCCTCATTTTAATTAATCAGAGCCATCTATAGTGCAAACTGTCCACCTGTTCCCCTCAAAATGTAGCGAAAGTCCATTAATAACCAAAAGACAGGACACGTGTAAGCTTTCCAGCAATGAAACAAAAACCTAGGAAATACCGTGATACCGTCGTCCCAGGGAACACTGACTTTCATTTCTGTTCATTTCTCTAACATCTGGTACGAGTTGCTGGGGAGCGATGCTCCGTTCAGCCTTGGACTCCTTCCACCCTGTGGATTCAGTAACAGAGTCAAGACACCTGTACCTAAAAGCAAAGCCATCCAAGTCTGATCGGATATGTTGCCTGAAAGAAAGTATTCTTTTCAGATGAGAGGTAACTGTTAGGCCCTGGCTATACTGGAAAGACAACACTGTATTTCTTGCAAGAACTGGGATATTACTTTCCGGCACAATTCAGAGTCAGGACATTTTTGCTCTCCTAAAATTCCCCCAATCTGAGTTTACAGTTGGTGGTATTAATCTTTATTCCCCCACCAAAAAACACAAACTCAACTTCTGTTGCCTTGCCAGTATCGTCTGGCCGTACAGCTCCAACCCAGAGTTACAATGGTGAAGGAATGTGCTGCAATGCCGTGTCTTGCCAAGCCCGAGGTAGGATTATTCTGGCCTCTCCAGGCCTTTAAAAACAGCCATACTTTGCTACCTACCTCCCTTTCCTGGTGCAGGCAGCTCTGCAGCAGGCAGGAGACCCCAATTCCCCTCAGATGTCTTGCCAAGAAGGGGATAAATGCTGCACCTCAGCCGTTGGGGTGGTAGCGCTGGTCTCCGGAGAAGGTAGGGTGGCACTGAAGGATCAGCCTGTAGTTTGGCACACCTAAAAAAATATGTATATTTTTGTGGTCACCGTTCTGCGAGTCACCCTGGGCTGACCGCTCACGGTAGCCCCAACAGCGGCTGTTGCCGTGATGTAAAAAGGCAGAGCAGTGACAGCTCAGATCACGGAGCATCTGTGATGGAGGAGCTTTGGCCACAGTCCTACACAGGTGAGACCATGAGCTGATACAGCCAAAGCAGTATATTTTACTGATGCAACATGATCGCAGCATAAATAATGGTGCAAATAGAAAACAACTTCATTTATAACAGTCAAAAGCGACACTCTAAATCTCAGTCTGTCTCCAAATAAAACCTCTCGATGCCATTGCTAAGATATGCACTCTCCACCGCAGGCTTTGCCTCATAAGCAGGAGGGCAGACTCAAATAAATACCGCTTATGCCAAGCTCACAAAGTATGTCTTTCCAGTCCGGGGGTTGGACCACCTGGGCCAAAAGGCAAAAATTGTCTCAGGTAGATCTGAACGCCTACAGGCATTGAGCAAACAGTTTTGCAAGAGCCGAGTGCAGGAGACATTGCTATTTATCATAGGCAGGGGCCAGAAACAAATGAAGTGACCTGTAAAACCAAACACTTCTGTGGCTCTGATTGAAAGCGCGCAGGATATTCCTGTTCCAGGATCCGACACAATGGCTGTGTCTAGCCGGACATGCCTTTAAGTGATTGAACTCAAGCTCTGTCTGGGCAAGGCGTCAAACTCCACAAATCTCTATCCAAGCCTCACACCTGATGGCACTTTGAGCCAGTCCAGACAATAGTCTGGACTTCACGTTCCACTTCTTCAACCCCTTCCATCCCCACCACCAGCTGCCAGCCAGCCTGCCTGCCTTCGGAGAGAGCAGGGGAGATCAAATGCAAGTGGAGCATTTGAAAAAGCAAAGAAGCCCTGTGAAAAAATCAGGCTTCTGGCACCAGTGCAGATCTTAGACCGAGGAGGTGTGAAACCATGCGACCGGCAGCCACCTCCAAGCACCGGCTGCAAGAAATACAACATCACAGAGCAATGTGGGTTCAAAGGGGCTTCTGGTAGGACCAACTCCCTGCTGAAAACAGGGCTAACTTCTAAATTACATCAGATTGTTCATGGCCTTGTCCAGCCAAGCCTTGAAAAATCTCCAAAAATGGGAATTTCACAGCCTGGTTAAGACTTTGTTCCAGCATTTGGGCACGCTTGTTGAGTGGTCACCTCTCATTGCTGACTCTCATACAAACACAGCATCATCAGTTCCTGATGATTCTTATTCCCACTAGGCATTACATTACATAGAAGCATCAGCACTGAGTAATATTGCTAGGGGGACAGAATTAACTAAAATTTGAAATAAGGCCTTTATTAATGGACTCAAACTATTCAGAAGTCAAGAATATGCTACTTTTGACATGATGATTCTTTTGGGGGTCCCTTCTCCAATGTTACCGAGGTGTTGGGTTGCTGACATCTTGGCAATAATGCATGAAGTCTGCAAATCATCTGAACTGTCACTGCATTGACACAGACATAGGACTTCAAGATGAAAGGAGGAAAACACAATTTCCTCGATGTCCCATTCACCTCAGAGATATAAAAGAAAAACTGAAGTCCTGATTCATTTAAAAAAATAAATAAATAAATAAAATCAGCACCTAAGTTGCTCCTGAGCAACCTGCTCTTGTTGACCTTGCTCTGAGCAGAGATTCCCTCCAACATCAAATATTCTGTGTGATTTTAATGGAACTTAAAATAATTTTTCACATTGTTCTGAATTTAACCACATTTAAACTTGCATTTATATGCATTCCTGAAATGCAGTATTAGTGGGTAAATGTTGATAAAGCCATGAACTAAAACCAAGATTTTTTTAATAATCTGATTTTATGTAACTCCAAGTCTGGTCTGGAAATGAATTTAGTTGCTTTAGCATTTTTCCGCATGAGCTCCCTAACTCCTATGTTTACCAGTGTGGCTGTATGGATGTCACGGGAGCAACGATGATTTACGCTCTCTGAGGCACTGACCCCACTTTGTTATGCCCATACTTGTGTTGTCTCCCTATCAAAGCCACACACCTTCTTTACTTAATTTATTGCACCAACCTCTGAAACTGTATAACTCCTCCGGATTCTTTCTAAAGTCGTCAGACAGATGACATTCAACAGGAAAACAGAAAAGCCAAAGAAAAGGAAAAACACCCTTCTCACAGATGAAGAATAACCTGGATGTGACTTCCAATTTTTGGCAATAGCAAGCCCACAATTTGCATATTCTAATATACATCATTTTGATAGTAATTACACTGCCTGAGATGCACCTTGAATGAGCAATCACCCATCTCCTGATACAGTGAGTTTCCAGAGGAAAACATTGCCTGCTGTATCCTTAGCAAAAGAAGGCCCTTAAAATGTTTAAAATGTTAAGTCTAGACATCAAGTGCTGGGAAGAGATGGGGGCTGAGGGAAGGGTGAGATGGACATGGGTATGGATTAAAAAAGGGAGAGAGGACCAGAAGGTGGGAAGTTGGGGGGTCTGGGCATAAATGCACAGGCTGCACAGGCAGTGTTATTGCACTGGGGGGACATCAGCTGCCCCAGCTTCTGCTCCAGATGTCCCATCAGTCCCACATTTAAGTAAATTGGACACAGAAAATGCAAACATTTCCAAAACACAAATCCTCCTGCAGCTCAGCTCATGCTAGAGAACGATTTGGTTAGAGAAGAGATGGGAAGGAGATGGCTCACAACCTGAAGGTCTTCTCAGCCTTCTGAAAAAGGTTAGAAAGACCACAAGGCAACAGCCTGTCCCTGAGAGTAATCAAGTCCTATAACTATGACATAAAACTGGGAATAACGCTGGCAACAGAACAGACAGTCTCTTCCTGGGGACAAAAGCCAGAACACACTGATTTATGGCAAGAGGAGGAGGGATTTATTTTTTTTTTTAACCAAGCCAGTCTGAATCATTGTAGAGGCAAGAACTTAAAAATAAAGACCAGATCCCATGTCCTTTCTCAGTTTAATTGCAGTTGCTTTAACAGGATTTTGTTTGAACAAGGATGCCTTGTGTTATGTCTACTCTGAAAAGAAAAAAATGTTTTAATTTCAGTTTGGTCAACCCCAATGAGCTAGCCCAGGTTAAAATAGAGGTGAAAAGAGTACAAGAACACAAGAATGTATGGACTGGTTCAGATCAAAGGTCCTTATATGCTCAGGGAGGAACATAAGCATGGGAAGCAGTGACTAATTCCCATACTATTTTCAGCCTTTAGAAACCCACAGCTTTAGAAATGTTTGAAGGCAGAGGTCCCAACTGATGGACATGTTTAAGAGCTGCTCATGGGCCTGTGCTTCGTACGACAGCTCAGCCTTCACAACATCCCACAGAAATGAACTCCTCAGTCGGGTAACGGATTGTGGGACAAATTACTGCTTCTCGGTTGATTTAAACCTGCTTTGCGGGCACCTCAGCTTCTTCAGTTATGAGTAACAGCCAAGACGTGATTAGAGTTTTAGGTTGAGGTTGAATTCAAATTGCTGAATTGACTGAGAGTCTATGCTATTTTTTATTCTTTTTCTTCATCCTTATTTTCATCAGCTTTAATTAATATGAATTGGTATTAAAAACTTATTTTTCTATTTCTGTATATGTATAAACATACCTTAAGTTAAAACAGAATCAGGATGTAGGTATGAACCAAGCCAAGGATCCAAGCACTCTCTAGGCTGAAGGAAAGCCCATGCTCCAATCTAAAGTTTGTACCTGAAATCAAGAAAAAAATAATTCAAATTGGTGAAAACAGTTTATTAGTCTATAGAATATTAGTCTACCTGGTTTTTATTTTAGCTAAGCCTACCTGATTGCAACAATGATGACTGATTAATTTATTTATTTTTTCTAAAGTTCCAATCCTGGTAGCATACATCCCTTCATTTTTCTTTCTTCTTCTTCTCCTTAAATATTTTTGGCAAATAATGACCTTCTCTGGCTTCTTACAGCATATTTTGTATAGGAAGGCTAAGGACATGCCTGGCTACACAAAGGGGTCACCATCCAGGTTACAGATTAAGAAATAGTACAGTTTGTCAACATTTGGCCCTGACAAACTTTTAAAATATAAATACAGATGGTTTTATTTAAAAGAGAAAAGGTCCAAATTCTACTGAAGGTCGAAGCTTGTTTTCTTTCCAATCCCATTTTTTCCCTGAATGTTTGGTACATTGTGTTCCATTGTTATCAAGTCTAATCACATTTATATAATGAAATCTAATTAGGAAATGAAAATAGAAATCGAGAGTCCTTTGGTTTTATGGTTTATTCAAGAAATTCCTAGCCCAAGTTTAGTAGAATTCATATATGTCAAGTATTCCTGGGAGTAAATTCACATGTTAGGAGGGAATATAAGCCCAAGTAGGGTAGAATAAACAGGATAACTCATCTAATTGCTACATCTGTGGACCAGACAATTGGTTCCCTTCATTCAGAGTTTGACTCTGAACTGCTGTGGCTGAACCACAATTTGCATGAGCTCTGATCCTGTGTAAGTTGCACAATACCTCGAATGCAGTTCACATTTTAGCAGTTCTTGCTCAGGTAGAGATTTCTACCCCAAAAAATATAAACTGAAGCCTTTACAGTCCAGCTCTGCAACATATCTCTCTGCATCAAAGTTCACAGGCTGACAGCGGGGTCCTGAGTTACCAAAGAAAATTGCACAATAAATTTTGCATAACAAGAACAAATTCTCCACCAAATGCCTATAATTCAGGCCAACATAATTCATGTTGATAACCTAACATACGACTTTCAATAAACCATGTGATCCAGTGCTTGAACTTCAAGAAATCAGTCTAATGTGTATCTGAGTCCTCACACTTTCAGTGACCTTTGGATGCTACTACTTTAAAAATACCATATCATGCAAACTTCATGCCCCAGGGCTAATAATCCAATAAACTCACATCTTGTCATTGCTTCCTGTTTTGCTGAAGCTTTTTGTCTCTCTTTCCCCTAACAAAAGCAAAGGGATTCATTCACTATGTGAAGCATAGAGCGAACGATAGCCTTGTGTTGAATAAAGTAAAAATAGTGTTACTGCTCAAAAAAAGGACACATTGAAAAGTACAGAATCAACATTGAGAAGAAAAGGTCTGGGTTAAGATCACTGTTTTTATCAAGAGAGGTGAAAAAATATGGCATTCCTTAGTTAAGAGCTAGATAATGTTCATAGCAGGATACCAGCAAGCGTGGAGCAGAAACAAAGTTTTGGAGATTTATTTCCCTGGGAATCTTACTGTGACTCTGCATGACATTTGGATAAGCTAACATGGTGGAGACAAAACCCCTTTAACATAAATGTGAAACTAATTAAAACATCCTGCTCAATTTTATCAGTTCAGAGTCAGGTCTTTGGGGCAGACCCATGAATCTGTTCTAGGTATTATTTGTGCTCAGGACTTGGATAAAGAAACAAAGAGCAAACTTGCAAAGGCTGAGGTTGTATCACAGTAGGAAGGTTTGCATGCGATTTACCAGCCAAGATTAAATTCCAGATACTCTTGGAAAACTGACAAAATGGGCTGAAATGAAAATCATCAAATTGCACAAAGAAGAGCAAAGGATTGTACTTTAAAAAGAGAAACCTAGTGTGAATGGGGAACTGGTGGCAGGGGCTGTTCTTGGATGTGAAGAACCCAGGAGCAAGATGGAGCAGCAGACTGAATAAGTCAGAGGGGCGAAGTTGTTTGAGATAAAGCCAACCTCATGCAGGGTTGCAGTAACGTGAGTGCTCCAGGGTTACTCCATCCTGCTCAGTGCTGCTGGCTCTCAAACTCAACCATCGCCTTTGTTCAGGGATGGGAAAGGTGATGAGAATAAACTCAAAAGAAGACAGAGGGAACAGCTGGGAGGGGAAAGACTTTGGAAAACACTGTGTATGAACAAGAATTTAATTTGTCTAAACTAGGAAAGTGCAACAGGAGATGGGAAATGTGTGTTCACAGCTAGGGACATAAAGACCGTTATCAAGGAGAGAGCAACCGGCAGCTCTCCAAGACTGCTGTGAGGAACACATGAAGCAAGTGGCTTTATTTACAACAGATACCCTGAACACATCTTTGGGCTTAAGCACAGTATGTAATTGTTACTTTGTTAGGAATTTTTATTTTCCTCCTTTAGATCAAACATCCTGAAGGCAGCAGTAAATATATATATTAACAACATGCTAGCTTAGTCATCCACCCCATAGAAATGCTGCAAAAACTTCAATTTGGCACAGACGCAAAGACCCTCCAACCTAAAGAAGAACGTGGTTCATTTTGCCATGAGGACACTGTTTGTTGTCAATGTAATTTTCGTACTGAGCCCATAATAACCATGATACCTGTCCCATGGGACCAGTATCTGAAGGAGCAATGAGTTACACATTGAGTTTTCTGTCATCAACATGCAAGGCTGGTTTATGTTATGCAGAATGCATGGTCCGAATGCATCAGACAGCACAAACCACGGGTGATACTTCATGGTTAGATCTTTTTATTAAAAGATGGGTTTGACTCTCCTTAGGATTCTGAGACATTCAACTTTAAGAAAATTAAAAGAAAAGTGGATCAGAAGGGAGAGGAGACAGCACTTACTACCCTGCAACTCGGAGCTGGAATGTCAAAAGCAAAAACTTGTGTTTGTGTTTCCTGCTAATGCATGAAGAGACTTCGGGGCTTGTCATTCAGCTGTGATTGTGTGACCCAGTCTGGAAAGTGTTATTTATTTCTTAAAAAGTATACAGAACTAGAAGCCACATTTGCTGCAACAAACTCTGAAAGGCAGCGTGACAGCCCTGTTGCACCCAGTGGGAAGAGTGTGAGCACCAACGCCGGGTGGAAGAGCCAAGTCACCGTCCCAGTCAACGGTGGACGCTGCCTTTTCCTACACACACTGCCCTGCAACACATCCTGCTGATGCACTCGAGGAGCACGGCGATATTTGCACCTTTACTAACTGAATGAAGACAAAATATATCACTGAGGCAAGAGCTGAAACTCCCCTGAAGCCCCACTAGTGACCTCAACAACCTCCAAAGCATCCTTTGAACAAGGTGCAAATCTCACCCCAAAATGCTGATTTTTTTTTTTTATCCCCTGCTGTGCCGGTGCTTTGCAGAAGCAAAATTCTTGCAACACCCACACTCCTGCAGTGCAGACAAACCTCAGGGGACAAAGCGAACCCCCAGCATAGGAAAAGCTCTGCTTTCCTAAGTAGGATGCAAATAATCAAGGTTTGACTATAAGATGTATAACCACGTTGGGCAATGTTTCCTGAAGCAATCCATCCCCCGGTTCAGATGAGAGGTGCTGCAAAAGGTGACAGGGGCTGCAGCTAGCAAATTATACCAGAGATTTAGGGGACTCTAGAAAATTTCCCGAAGCTTTCAACTCCATGTGCAGCTGCAGCACGGAGGGCAAACAGGATGTCGGTTGCACTGATAGAGGAATGTAATATAAATGAAAAGATTTGGTTATTATTGTATGAGGAAATGATAAGATCTTGCACAGAGTATGGTTTGGTCAAGAAATGATACGGGAAATAAATTATATCGGTTGTCCAGGCTTAAGACAGGAGAAACATTCAGGACAATGGGCTTATTCTCATTTCTAACAGCCTCTGGTAGATGGACCAGCTATAACGTTCAAGAGAACGATGTTTTGTGTCTGTGTGCTTTGTCCAGCTGCCAAATGTGAAAAACGCTTTCAAGCAAACTCTAAAAACATTTTCCCATTCTCTGTCAGCACGGCTCTGCAGCCCCACACCCAGCCTCACCAGTGCTGCCAGCGCCAGCTCCGGCATCCAGCACTGCAAAGCATCTCTACCCTCAGAAGACTTCAGTTCAATGCCACCAGAAATAGTCCCAAGGAGAACCTCAAAAAAAAACCCAAATAAAAGAAAGAAGCTGCCTCTTAGCATAAGGTAACGCTCAGAGTCACCTCTGGTGACGTGACCTCAGACAACTCTGGTTTTCATTTGCAGATGTCATGCAAGGGACTGTATTCCAAAGATCTCTGAAACAGCAAACCATTGCCAGCTTGGGCTTCACCCTGAGCAACATTTCACGCTTTGCCACATGTAACCCAAATATTTTGTAAACATTGCTTCAGCAGCTCACCAATGAAAGAGAGAAAAAGAACAAAACAAAAGTGTTACTAAATTGAGCAAATGACGTAAGGTTGATTAATGAAAGAGATGACTGCTACACTGTTGGCCTTCTGTGAGGTCACAACCAGAATGCGTTTGTTGATATACCTTCAAAAATAGATGTAGCAGGAAGAACAGATGTACTCATATTCATGAAAATACATTTTGGACAGATGTTGGCTTTGCTGGGTCAGCCACACACGATGATTTGTCAACCACGGCTCTGAAAAATTTTCATAAAGACACATACTTAAACTCATACATCTATAATAAAGGCAGGACAGCTATTGGATTTGGTTACTGAGAGAGAGCAGCAATGATGACACCTGGAGACATCAAATCCCACTTTTCAGATGGGATGACAGGACCTGGCGAGGCTTGTGGGATCCCTACAAACCCTGTATCTCCCTTGGTGCTGTTCACACAGCCAAGTCCAATAACATAACCTCACTGGTGGTTGCCCTTAATGCCAGTTTAAACTGGCTTAGCCTCCTTGTTCCTCCCATAACACAGACTTTCCTTACCTTAATTGAGAGCTGACCTCTTTAGGACAAGTGGCTTGTGAAAAAAGAGAGATCCCATCTAAGGTAATGAGTCTGTGCACCTTCTCTGGTCTCTCAGCCATCAATAGAAGGCCTTTGGGGTCCCCAGGGATGCCTGTCTATCTCCAGGGATGCAGGGGCAGCCCAGATGCTCAGCATAGACCACTTGACCACCACATTAGGTACTAGAAGGTACGTAAGATCTCATGGATTCCCACCCAGGCCACCAAGCCATAGCAAGCCCAGTCACAACACTGTCCTGGAATCTTTGGTAAGAAAGGCTTCTTCTATTAAGTTTTCTTCAGATAGGACAGTAAGTCACCAAACTGCGCTCTTCTTACTGTTAATGGGCATAGTTTTTAAAAGTTTGGTGTTCAGTGAATCCCCTGAAGTTTAAGCAGTTGTCTAAAACTTTACGTCTATCAAAGCTTGAATGGGTGACAGGTACCAAATTTTAGCTCCCTTATTTCACCGGGGAACATCTGACAAAAAAAACGTGGAAACCAGTGGAAATTATCATGGTGCTATCTAGTGCTTAGTGGTGTTGTAATCTGGTCAAGCATAAGAGCAAGCTTCATCCTTCTGCCTTTGACCTAAGCACAACTACCTCTTTTGCTTTCTCCTCCGTATTTCGGTACCTGTTTAGATGATAAAAATGGGAGGGGGGAAAAAAAACAAAACAAAACCAAACCAAAACCAAAACCATCAAACTCCTGAGGTATGTGTACAGACACAGGGTTTTCTCAAAGACATAGTAATTGTTTTTTTTCTTACTTTTGCTTGTTCTGAGCTTTACATATCATCTCTGGTTCATCTGGAGTATGCCATGATTGCTCTATACATTTTCACAGTAGCAGAGATTTCACACAAACAGCTTGTGTTTTCTAATATCGTCAAGAAAACAATAAAAAGAAAATTATCCGTTTGGGATTTTTGAAAGCATCCCTTTTGCTCTAGGTTGCAAAAGACCAGGTCAGATTTCTGCCAGAGAAAAATTCAGCAAATGGGAGAGATTTGAAGGAAAATTGAAGGTAGTAGAACAGAGAAGGAAAATAAATCAAGGAGATTTATTTTAGTCTATTTTTTTGTCTCTGAAGACTTATAATTGAGCATTATCTGACTACAGACATAGACACAGGTCATTTTTGCTAAAGCTTTTGGTTGTTTATCTTTCCTGCTCTGTAAGCCGTGATATTTCTGGCCAGAAAAAGGCTATATATCAGATTCATACCTTTCTACTCATTTCTTAATAAAAATCAGCTAATTGCATCATCTCTTCTCCCTGCCAAATGGAGACTGTCGTTTTATTTGGCCCACTCCAACTTGTTTTCTGTAGAAGTCATGATATTTCTGGAGGTTTCTTTCTCATTTGAGAAAATAAACTTTGCAAAATGGCATAAAACTTCCACAAACACAAGCTGATTTGGACCTGGAAAATGCTGTGTTCAGACTAGGACATTTCTACTGAGGCCAGTGGAATTATTACTCCGTGATTGCCAGTGATACATTAAAAAAAAAAAAAGCGCACATGTTTAACTTTTCTGTCTAAATCTCTCCAACTTGTATTACATTGGGTTTCAATGTAGTGCTTCGGTTCTTCAATGAAGAAGTCGAGTGAAGTAAATGGAAAAGTTTGCTGACTCAGGAGATCTTATCTTGCAATCCCACCAAATGAATTGGCGCCATCACAATCATACTTACAACAGAACATCCAAACTTGGCTAAAGGGCTTCTCAGCTTAAAGAATTTGTTTACCTCTTCTGCACAAAGAACACATGAACTATTTTGTGTTACCACTATTACTTTTACCCTTCCAGCTAGCAGAAAGCTATATTCCTTTCTGCATCTCAGGGCTTTTGGAGAAACATGCATCAGAAGATAAAGTAGCCTTAGAGGATGGGTTTTGCCTTGTACTGCCTTATGAATGACAGCTCAACTGACCCTGAAATGTTGTTCTTGAAGGAGCACAAAGCGCTGCTGAAAGACAAGATGTTGCACGGACATCCAGAAGCTCACACATATTACCTGCACGTGTAGCTTCTCCCCCTGACTTTGCAGTCCCTGAAATCACCACCAGAAATACAATCATTGCAACCCAGTGACATACTTCCCTATGTGCAACCATCAAGCCTGACAGACACGTCTTCAGTTGGTTGTGTTTGATCATGTTGGGTTTTTTTCTTCTAATAACTCTCTCTAATGCTGGCACCTGCCTCACATGAAACATGATGGACATGGGAACTCAAGAACCTTTAAAAACCTCTAAGGAGATAAATGAAGTCAGGTTTATGGGGAGACATCACAGCTTCATTAGACCAAGTAATTTGGTTGGAGAAGTAAACAAGTGGCAAACTCTATACTAATACAGTGCCTGAGATACAGCCACACAGCAATACTCTGCCTTCCTTACACCCCTTCTTCTGGCGGCTTTTCAGATAAGGAGTGGGCTCCTGCAGTGTGTACATACAGTATCTCCCATCCCCTTTGTCATTAAAGAACTGGTGGCCTTATATGTAATGGCATAATTAATGCAACACAATTATTTCTCACCAGACTTTAAAGCACTACTCCACATTTGTATTTGAAGAGTATTTATTCCGGGAGGCCTTCTCATGACCAAAGTCTTCTGCAACTTGTATGTGAAATGACAAGACATGAAATGGTGGCCATACCTCCCCTGCAAGGCACCAAGCTTCTTTATTCAATTACACACAACTACTTTGAATGATGTGGTCCTGCTTTTTCCTTTGGGAAAGTCTGGTCTGCCCATATCCAAACAGGAACCTTTTGATGCTCATGGGCTGCAATGGCTCTGAGGCTGCCAAAGCCAACTGTCGAAGCGCAAACAAGAATAGACTCATCCATCCCACCACAGTGCCCTGTCTGCAGACATTGCCCTCAAAGACACTTTTTTGGGCTATGCACATCTGTCGGTTATGCAGCTTGGAAGAGAAGCTGCGTTACTCACACAAGGGCTGGGTGGCAGAGGAAGGGACCTTCTCCCTCTCCTGCTACCGGGCTGACGGCAGCCCTATACAAACCTCGCTATAATTAAATGGGGTAGCTGCTGGGATAAAGATAACTGGTCATACATCAGTGAATTCTGTCTGTCTTATCACCTCCTACTCTGTTGGCTCCCTCTCTGCACTTGCATCCCACTGAAAAGGGGCAGGAAGGGCAAATCCCCAGCATGGGCTGAGTAGGGGTTAGGCTGCCTCGTCCTTCAGTACTGACCTTGGGACGTAGTCGGTACTCCACGCAGACATGGAGGGCTCCCACCAGGGACAGAGCTGTAGTCCACACTGATGCATCCGCTCTGTGTCCATCCCTTTGGTTCCCAGCCCTCTTGGCTGCATCCTGCATCTTCATGAGCAAACTGGAGGACATCTCATTAACACTTCAGCAGTAGGATCCAAGCGCACGAGCCCTTCTCCTGGGACAGGCTTCCTCCTGCAGAAAGATAAGAAGAAAGAATAACAAGAATGCAAACACCACCAACCACTTCCAGTGATACTGGAAGTACTCACTTTTGCGATAAAGCTTTTCCTTTCTAACTCAGACACTGAGAGGTTGAAAATGATCTGCTGCTGGGAGTTTTGCCTGGTTTTCTAAGGAAACAACAAATCAAATACTGCAAAGGCAGTGAAAGTTGGCACTGGGGTTGTGTGGGTGTTTGGCTGTTTCTGTATCCCCCTCTCCACCACACTCCAGCTCCAATTTCAGCTAACTCCAACAATGCAACCCAGGCTATCTGCCCTGGTTGGTCTTCCAAATTACTTTCTGCTCGCACTATCCTTAAATTCAACTCTTATTCATTGGTAGTGTCTAAAAGCTTATTCTGAATTGAAGGAACCCCTGGAGCTGGGCATGGTCTGGTTGCCTCCATGGGCACCTCCACCACTTCCAAACAGTGGAGGGTCCCAGCACCAGCCCTCACGTTGCAACCTCTTCGTGCTGCATGCTAGCGAGAGGGTTTGGCCCGAAAGTTTAAAGCAAAGCAAAACTCTGTGCGGATTTCTGGAGTCAGGAAAAGCACAAATCGTTTGCATTGGCCTGCTGAAATGTGGTCGTGTTGTTTAACTGTACCTTTGCACACCGGTTTCCAAGAAGAACAAAAAAGCAACTATGCACATTTTGTTGCTGAGGTCGTGTTCCCGTCTTCCCAATCCTGTTTCTCATTCTCTAATCAAATGATTACTCTTAATTGGACTACTTCCTAAGAGCCTGTTTTGCCATAAAGTGCTTTAACCTTAGACTCTTATTTACTGTGACCTTAACTGAAGGGTTTATTCAGACTTAATCTATAAACTGTTTTGTGTAACCAGCCAACAACTCAAGATCAGCAGCTAGTCCTGGGCCCAGAAATCAGCAGTGCTGAGCCCAGCCACCCTCAAGGTGACCTTAAACTCGGTTGAAATACCACCATCTGGAAGTGTAGAACAATACAACGGAGTACAACACATTTAGAGGAAACCATCCCAGCTACAGCAAGACCAAAAAGCCTTTCATGAGGATGTAAGGCTAACCTAGGATAAGTTGAGTCTGGGCCACCTCACTTTTGGATCTAATTTTTCAAGTTCATTCATGGTGAAGTCAAGGAGAATCCCACCTCTGTGGCTGACTTGGGAAAAGGGACCAAGTACCAAGCATGCACTCAGAAATTCTCCCAGGGAAAAGGCATGAGCTGGTAGATAAGAGATTTTTGTGATCATTTTATGCTGCTGGGAACAACATAGCAGGGACTCTGAAACGCCATGGTCTGGTCATTTGTGTCCAAGAAATGATCATCACAAGAATATCTTAATCCAGGCCACTGACATGTGTCTGAAGGTACCATCTTCCCTATACATTTCAAGCTATTGGTTTGTTATAAAAGATGCTTTTTGCTGAATTTAATAAGAAAGAAACCAAGTGAAGTCTCTCATACAAGTGGCTTTATAAGGTTGCTGTGTCTTTTCACAGATCACACTTTTGTTCCCATACTGAAAGATATTCTACTCAGCATGAAGCATTCAGCATCATGAACAGTCATGTCTTTATAGTCACAGCTTGAACTTTACATGGCTTTAAAAAAAAAAGGGTGCCCAAAACATGTTTTCTGGAAACATTTTGATTTTCAAACTATTTGGGTATCCTAAAACAAGAAAAATACTTGACAAAGAAGAGTTGTTTGTTGAAAGCATTACTTGCTTCGTATTTCAAAGAGAAAATTGAAAACACTTACGAAGGGTGTAGCTGTTTACCAGTCAAGACATTTCTTATAAACAAATTAATATAAAACATATCCTCTTTGCTGTTTTGTTGTTTAATATCTTCCAGTGTATCACCATGTAGAGAGCAGAAGAAAAGAGAAAATAGATTGTATTTCCAAGAAGCCTTGCAATAGATAAAAAGGGTAAAGGACAATAGCATGGCAGCAATGTCTTTTAGATTTATATACACAGGAATCATAAGACATGAGACAAGTATCAATTTTCCATCAGGAAAGCTGAAGAGAGTCTCTCATGACATCTACCTGCAATTCCAGTTGGGCACATCGGGAAAAGTGAAGAAACCTGAAGGCCAAGAGAAGAGTTGAGTTCATCCAATGGACAAAGTAGGGCACGTAGGAAATCCTTGAACTTCTTTGACAACCTCTTCACAGAAATTCATCTCGAGAGAACAGATTAGTAGCAACAAAGTCAAGTTCGTCATTAAATTATTCTTATTAGATATTGGTTCCCGTTTTATTTACAACTGTTGTGCTCATGGTAATTGCTTTACTTGCACCATTTTACCCACAAAGAGCCCTGAGACTATGAAAAATATATTCACGTACAAAGCCTAAAACACATCTCTTGCAGATGGGTTTCCAACAGTGAAAGCCTGAGGAGGACATTTGTTCTTTCTACTGGGGTGGAGAGGCTGTGACAGTGCTTAAGAGACTGCATGCTGAAGAAGTGAAGGAGCTGGTTTGTTTTAAAGAGAGACAGAACCAAATGGTTTTCTATCATTTCACATCTGTAGAACAGCTGAATTTACCCTGCGCTTCATCCAACCGTTTTATCAGGTTTCTGTTCTTGGTAAACCAAGCAAAGTTCTAGAAATAACATTATAGTAAGTGAAGAGTGATGCATTTGCTGACGCTGGTCTCTCGATACACCACATACCTCAGAGGAGCAAGCAGTCAGTCAGAAGAAATGCCATGTGAAGTTTATTTCTGTTTCCCGGCCCATGTGATTCCCTGGGAGAGTGCAGCTCTGCCTGAATCCATGCAGCCTTTCCAACCCTAACAGGAAACCACCGTCAGCAATGGCATAATTCACAGCTGAGACTTGCAAGCCCCACCAGGTCATGTTCTGAACCTTGGACAGTGATGAGATTGCTTTTAGTCTAACTGCCCCTGAATATGGGGCTGGGTTTAGCATGCATGGCTTTATATACCTTACTCTGTTAGCAGCAACAGCGTGAGGTTTTTTAGGCTGTAAACACCTGCAGCCAAAATGTGAAGTCAGTCCATCAACTGCAGTGAGGTTTTGCCAATTTACACCACCTCAGATACTACAGATGAGGGTTTACTGTGCCTTGAAAAACTGAGTGTCCCATTCAAACCCTGAACAAGTCATTTACAGTTTCAGTCTTGTGGATAACTTACGGGCAAGAACACAGTCTGAGCCACGTATTCAAGCGCCACAAATCCAGGCAGAATATCAATTTCCTTTCATTAGGGAAAAGAAACTTCTGAGATGAAACTTTCCTTTAAGATTCTCATTCATTGACTAGGAAATTGAAGTAGGATTACAGGTTGTATTTCTGAGATACCTGGAACCAGTTATACAGATTCCCCAAGACATCAAAACAGATCAAAACATTTATCACAAGGCAGAGACATCGTGTCTAATAAGGACGTGCTCCTATAAAAATCAGAAGTACCGCAATATAGTAATGTTCAGAGCATAATGCAAGACCTCTCTTTCCTACTGTCCAAATCCATACCATTCAATGTCAGAAGTCAGGGTGACACACCTACAGGACAGGTGGGAGAGCTTTTCTGTAAAGCAAAAGAGCAACACACGGTAACTGCCCACGAGCTTCCCTGGAGCATGGAAGAAGTGTTTCAAGAAATATGTGACTTTCTTTAGTGTTTGGATTGGGTATGCTCTCATCTTCCCATGAGAGAACTAAAATTTTCCAGAGAAAAAGTCAAATCCTTCCTTAAAATGCCACAAAATTCAGTTGTCAGAAGTTCAACTTTCCCAGCAAAAAAAGTTTTGATCAGAAAATGGCCACGCCTTAGACTAACATTGCTAAAGCAGGCACCAAAGCTCTCCAAATACATCTCCGTTCTATGCTATACGAAGAGATACCGCGTGCTCTGCTGTCCATTGACAAAAACCCAGTTTTTTTCTTGGGGCAAATAATTCATAAAGGAGATCGCAGAGTTATGTTTATCTGCTCTGTGATCGAAACAATGTCCTGAGTTAACAGGTTTTTGGGGGACGTACCAGGCAATCTTATCTTCATTCCAAAAATAAATCTCAGATTGATACTAGTGGACATTGTGTCAAAGATGACAACATGGGGGTAAAGGAGAGTACGAGACTGGTGGAGAGAAATGTGCTATATGGAACTGTTTGTTGTTTGTATCCTTTGATGACTACTGATGGGAAGCTTTAGTTGGCAATCATCCACACAAGGAACTTGAGAGTCCAGCATGGTGGTTTGGGTATATAGCTAGCGGTTGGCTTTCTGAGCAGGCAATACTGATTTCTCTCTTTCCCGAAGGCATGAGTCAGGCTCTGTACAGGGATCCAACATGAGTAAAAGCACAATGAAGGAAAATCTAGTAAGCTTCAAAATCTGTCTGCCTTTTCCATGTCTTAGAACATGGCCCTAGTTTCTTTGGCTCAAAAATCTCAGGGTTAAGATTGGTTCCTCTGGGTGAACAAGGATGTGAGCAGCTCTTACTTTTATTGTGATGAGGCACAAACACTGGAAATCTTGAATCAGCCAAATAAAGCTACAGACAATGGAATAACAGCTTTGACATTATTGAAAAGATGTTCCACATCTGCCTTCCCTATTTCTGGAAGGGAATAATTGGCCTCATTAATAAGGAGACAAGTAATCTTTCTTCTTCCTAGCTGTCCCGTCCAGAATCCATATCTCACTGACCCAGAGCAATATGGGCTCCTGCTGACAGGCAGTACTCAGCAGCTGATTTCACCTCCTGGCCCATTTCCCGTGACACATCATGAAGACCTTCATGTCTCCTCTTGATACAGTCAAGAACTGCAATAGCTATGTCACAGTCTGTTGAGACTGTCTTGATTTTCTCGTATATGTTTCCTGAAAACATAGTCTCTTTTCATAAAAGTTCATTTTATTCCCTCTTGTCTTGTTATTAGCTACCTAATACAAAGTAAACTATACCCATGCTCCTAAAGCACTAACTCTAAGCCCTGCTACAACGGCAACTTGTGGACAACTGTCCCAGCTGGCATGAGGCAGAAGAGTGACTGAACATCTAAGAGGATGCAACCAACTGTCAGACCCATCACAGTCATATCCTGTTCCCTGAAGTCAAGACGTACTTGGAAATGTCTTTCTTGATTTTGGTGTGCATCACAGGTCATCTCTCACAACGTCTTGATTCTAGATTTTGAATAGTAAATGCCTTTCCTGCCCCATAACTCCAGTTCGTGCCATAAACCAGGTTAGGACACCAAAAGCTCATGTTGCACCATGCAACGGGGTTGCAGTGTAAGGCGCGACGCCACCTCATCATCCCCTGACTCACTTGCATGACAGTTGGCGTCCAAGCCACCGCACTGCCAGCAGACTAATGGAGCTTAACAAGGGGTGATTATGTTCAGGAAGAGGTACTACCGTGCCCAGAGGGGACCATCTGTGCAAGACACTCCATTCAAATACCAAATGACGCAATGTCCAGACATTGCTCCATATCAGCCCACCAACACTCTGCAGTTATTTTAACAACAGGCCTAAAGCAGACCTCAATAAAATAAACGAGGAAATGAGCATCAATAGAGTTGCAATTTAGTAAGCAGCTGTTACCAAACAGTGCATCGCGTATACGTGAATCAGAGCAGTGCAGTTTGCAGGCTAGGACTTGCGCAGCTGCGGTTCAAGTCTGTGGGCTTCCTGTGGCACCTGGTTGCCTCTTTTTTTGCCATGCAATATCCTCCAACACATTGTCAGGATCACTCATGACTCTTTAATTAGAAAATTCATAACTGAGCCTGGGTTACAGACCCCCTCCCACAGCCCTGCAGATACCCACAGGAGACATTGCCCATACCTTTTTTCTCAATGCCAGCTGTAATAGCACAGCCATCAACTACTAGAGGCATGGTTTGATGCCATCTCCTGTCCTGGTTCTTCCATGGTGGAGATAATTTGTCCTGTAAAGACACCATCACCAAGATGCCACCACTCCAGAAAATCTGCATTTTTCATGGCTTGCTGGTTTAGAGCCTCTAATTTCTACAGTACTGGGGCTCCTGTGCAAACCCTGAGCAGGCGGACTTGGGACAGAAGTGCAATGCCTAGCTCAGTCCCTGTCATAATAGTTCTATAAATGAGATCCAGACAGCATTTTGTGAGCTTTCCTTTTAGTAAGGGGATCTGTGTCTTCACATCCTTTGCAATACTGGGTTCCTGTCCTGGTCAAAACAAATGTTGAAATCTACAGTAATTTTCATTTGACTCATTAAAAAGGAATCAGTGGTTCATTTTTGCTTCCTCTTCTAATAGTTTTCTTGCCATCCTACCCTCCCAGGAAAGCCTTCCCCTACCGTTAACGTGACGGTGTACTCTGAGCATAACCTGTGCCCACAAACTGCTGCCACCGCTGCCCTCCACGCTCAGCCCAGCCCTCCCTACCCCCCTCTGCCACCTGGAAGGGAGGTGGAATGAAAGGCGGAGTGGGCAGTGCAGGTCCCAGGGGTCTCCAGTCTGCTTTTAATTAAAGGTAGAGATCACAGGAGACTAGACTAGTTGGAGGGTGATAATAAGAAGGGATAAGACAGCTCGGCACAAAGTGGGACTTTGATGAGAAATTCACGTCTGCCAAAATTACTGTGCCCAGAGGGCTGGTAGGTAAAAGGTATTGGTGGGAATAGGATTTCCCTCTGTTTTGCACGGAATGACTCCTTTACCCATGTACCAAAACTGAGGCGCTCCCATTGATGGGATGCAGCTTATCAAAACACAAAACCTGACTGCACCCCAGCCAGGGAGCTGACTGGTGTGCCTCAGCACATGGGTGTTTAAACTGGGTCTACAAATGGAGCAGTTACAAGGGACCATCCACATGTCAGTGATCAAGCACATAACTAGTTATATCTGTCACTGGTGTAACAGCAGAAGTTGGGCTTTTGTCCAGGCTTGTAGTCCTCGGCAGTTTTCCAGGTTGTGTGTGCTACTTGACCAGCTGAGTTAGCTGTTCCACTTCATTTTCTCTGAGGAAGGCCCACTGGGAAGCCATCGATATGAAGAGGTAGACACAACGGCTTTGTTGTCTGCCCACCCACGGAGCTGGAGAACCCCCATTAATTTCCAGAAAACCCAGACATTAGTTCAGGAAAAGCTAGGTTGCTTGTGGCTGCCCTTTCCTAGTGAGAAATTTCCTTGACATTGCATTTAGCTGGAAGAGTATCACGATCTGGTATCTCACAGAAGATGGTTTTCCTGGGAGAAGGCAGAGCTGGTAGTGGTACTCTTCCACATGCTTTCAGGGGAAGGGTGACATGTGTCCTCAGCATTTTTGGACAACTTCAGCATCATGTGAGATCTTTCAGTAGAAACTGTCCAGAGCAGGTTTGCAAGACACACACTTATCTCCTACACCCCTGAGACCCTCAGCCTAAGAGGAAAGAAAAAAACTGGCTCCATGTGTACTTGCTGGCATCTCCACACCAATACAGCTCTCAGCTCAGTAAGAAGTATTTGCCCTAGAGCCACAGTGTGCCTTTTCTCTTTGCATTGGATCAAATCCAGGCTCAAAAGGCAAAATACGAAGAGGAACATCCATTCCCCATTGCTGGTAAGGGACCTCCACCTGCACTGCCACTTGGACCAAAAAGCTACCACCGAGAGGTGCAGACCTTCGAGCTAACGTGTGTTGCAATTAACGAATCAACTGCTCAAAGCAAAAAGCTCTCGTGGAGTCCTTGCAAAGCCAGAGTTTAGCTTAAAGAACTGAGGAACAAGGAGCAATTTGGGACCACCTAAGTGGCAGCAGGCTCCCCACTGCTGCGCTGGACCAGCCTCGGCAGGATGGGCTGTAGAGTCAGGGCACAGCATCATGAAATTGGGCACTGATGATGAAAATGAGTCTTTCATAACTGGCAGAATAAAACACTTTTCTTTTGGGGAGGAAGAGGAAAATGTGTTTGTGGTGGTCCAAAGCATGAGGATCACCTCACATCCTGACTTCCACTCACCCCTCTGGTTTCTGGGGACTGGCTTTCATTCAACTTCCAAGGCAAAACCACCCTCAGATTTGACAAAAAAATAAGGCATTAGACTCCAGTTTGAGGCTTCATCATAGCTCCTTGCTCTTCACTCCTCCTTTTGCTCCATTCCTCCAAGAAAAGCCTTTCTCCTCTTTCTCCTTTGCAGTTCTGCCTGGAATCTCTCTCTTTTTTTTTTTTTTTCATCTGACACTCCTTTTCGATTTCAACCAAAAAAATTGTTCCTCTCTTCAGCCAGACAACAGCTCAATCTCCACCATAAGACAGCAAATGCCAGTTATACACCATGGGAAACTAAAAAAAAAAAAAAAAAAATCTAATTAAAATTTTCCGTTAATGTCTTTCAGTGCCAAAAACTTTTAAGAAGCCATGTTTTGACACATGAAAAAAAATGACTGAAGTAACTGCAATTTCATTTTTTAAAATGCTGTATTTTGGGGTTTTGTGGGTTTTTTGCATTTTGATCATCAAAACCCCTTTTTACCTAAAACTGCCCCACTAGAAAAATGAGGAGCGGCTTTCACTCCGTTTTGCTCCTTAATACGACAAAAGTGTTTTGGGGGATTGGGTGGCTGCATAACCTTTGCATAAATGTAGTTGGTTTGGGGTTGACTTTTTTTTCCCCAGAGGTCAGTCTGGCAACAGGGAAAAAAAAAAAAACAAAAACAAAAACAAACCACCAACAAAACAACTAATTTATCTGTAATTTGCACGTATGGAGTCAAACCCCCCAGTTCCCCAGGAGTGCCCCACTACTGACCCCCGGACAAGGAGCGCTGCCCAACACCCTCCCTGCTTGGGTCCCTTCCAGGAAAGCTGCTCCCCTCATGGGACTTAGACATCAACCACCTTCGCTGACCCAAGACCTCGGAGCAGCTCCAAGCCTGCATCTCAGATGTGAAAGGTTGGCACACACAAAACAACAAAAACAACAACAAAAAAAAAACCAACAAAAAAAGAAGAACACATACCCAATTCTGTAATATTGCACGTAAAAAAAGACCTGCCTTACAGATCCTGCTAATATTTCTGTTCCCAATGTATGAATTATTAATATTTAGTATCTGTGACTCACTAATATTTACTTTAGGAATTATTTTTATAAAGTTTGACTGGTTTTCTCTACATAGGAGCTAATGGAGGCTCCTGCTGTTAACAGCCAGGGAGCCCTCCCTGAGCAAACTTTTCTGGTCACTGGTTAAACTGGGCTGCTGGGCTCTTTTGTGGCCCTGAACCTCTAACACCGAGCACTGAGGCTGGCAGGGATCGCTGCCGATGGCTCTGCTGAGACGCAGCTAATTTTAAATCTGGATCTCAAGGCAAAGGAAAAACCTCTCTTTTACTGGCAAAACTGTCACAGTCGAACGCTGTGTTCGGATTACGGGAAGAGGCTGCGAGAGAACACACACAATCCCTTTTTTGGGTACTTGGCATTAATTTTATCTGAAGTCATGGATTATATAAGAGAAGAGCAAAGACCTCACACAAGTTTCTCCTGCGTCAGCGCAGGACAGCTGGGGGGGGGACCCAGGGACCCCCTCCGCACCAAGCCCTCGCCGTCGTGCTGTACTGTGCGTCTGGCCGAGGGGCCAGGGCTTGACCACTTTTCCAGTAACCCTCCTCAAAAGAGGATCATAAGTATTTTCTGGAACTGCATCCTGAGCTGTCCACAACATCAACTAGAGTTGGTTTTTAAAGTCTTTTTCTTGATCTAGACTAGAGAGTTTTGAGCTCATCAAAACTCAAGTGTTTTCATCATTTTATTGCTCTTGTTCAAATGGTTGGAGTCCAAACAAATTCCAATTTAGTGTTTTGGATTTACAAAAATCATCATTTTTCTGATAAAGAAGCTGTTCCCCAGAAAAACACTGACCAGCAGTAGGCTACTTAGCTCCGTGCATCTGTGTTGCTGTAATGGTTTAAGACAGCTTGACTTCACTCGCGTATTTGGAAAGGCGAACGCAGCCTGCTGAGCTGGCCGGCTGCCCTCAGACGCCTGAGATTGTTTCATGACTCTGCAGATGAGAAAATTTCCATGGTCTCCATCTTCCCACCAAAAGCCTGTCCTCAGATGATGCCACATGCCTGGCATTGGTACGAGATGCCTCCTCCGCGTCTCAGCAGTCCGTGCTGCTCTCCGACAGTCAACACTCACAGTTTGGGTTACTCTGCTCAGTGACATCCCTACAGGGATGCCCTAAATCACCCCTTGCCAGCATTTCAGATCATCATTTTTCTAGATTTGTCCCCAGTACTTTACCTCAGAGGTGGCAGGAGGTCCACAGGTCCATCTGCAAACCCACCTGAGGGTCCCACAGGACTCATTTGTTTGCCAAGAGACCTACAGGAAGAAAAAAAAAAAAAATCTCAACAACAAACAGTTAGGAAAGCAATGACTAGTTTTTGTTATCTCAATCCATACTAGTACAGCGCTGTGCACCTTTACGTAGGCTACTTCTGCTAGAAGGTCTCTATCTGTATCACCCGTGGGACAATGCCAGTCCATACTTGTGCACCATCTTGGTCCAAATAGATGATAACCCTTCCCATATGATTTCATGTTTTCTTTAGCCTTGAAAATTATAGAAGTTACGGTTGAGAGGGCCATCGAGACATTTTTTAGTCCATCCTCCCCTCAAAGCAGGATTTCACTTTTAGGAGCTGCCATCCAGCATTTTCTTTAAAACCTTGAATGATGGCCTGAAGAGACCATGCAGAGTACCTGTTCCAGTCAGAGCCTTTCCTAATGGCCAGTCTCAATGTTTCCCGCTACAGTTTAAGCCCATGACTTCTCAGTGGGGCCCCTTCGGGCACAAAGAACTAATGCCCTCTCTCCCTTATGGTACCTTTACACACTTCAAGACTCCTCTCTCTCTCCTTTGTGATCCTCAGCCACCCTTCCTTCTTTCTCGGGGGCTGTTTCAGCTCTGAGGTTACTCTTCTTGATTCCTCTTGGTCTTCCCACAGTCGGTTCTATACTTTTGGGGCAGTAGTGTACAAACCCAGACATCGTACTGCACTAGAGACCTTAACAGCACAAAGTAAAGCTGAAAGATTTCTCACCTGTCTTGCAGACTGTGACCGTCTTTGCACATCTGATGTGACATTTATCTCCTTGGCAATAGCGTGATGCTTTTGACTTTTTTTTTTTTTATCTCAGTTACTGCCTTACTGGTTGATGTCCATCTTTTATTACTCCTTGTATTCTTCCCTTCCAAATGTCGGCTTATGTTTGCAGATTATTTCTCCAACTTCCAACACAGTTACTGATGCAGTTTTGGAGACCCCAGCATTGGTCTAAACCATGTTTTGATTACAGGCACGTCAAGTAAGATGGTGTCAAAAACCCTCCTACAGTCAATCTGTATCAGGTTTTACTCTTTTTTATCCAATTCATAAAGCCTGTTAAGCTGGTAGAGAAAGAAATTAGGCTGCTTTTAAGATTTGTGTCTGACAAACTCATCCTCTGGCCCATTGGCATAGTTGATGGATGGTATTTTCTTAGCTTCCACAAGTGCGAAAGATAGGTGTGCAGAAAGAAGCCTTGAAGCAGCTACTGAAATAAAAACTTGAGGATATCAGCGTCAAGGACTTCTCAGGACAGCGTATGTGTTGGCAGGTCCTGTCTTAGGGTCACGGTCACCCACACCCCCTAAACCAGAGGAGTCCCAACCCTGAGAGAAGCAATGCTTGTGAAGCACTGAATTTATTTTGCGAGCCTGTGCTCCCTTCCTCTTCTGCTTTCGGCTATAATATTCCACCTGAGCCTCCTGACTTTTAGCCTGCTATAAATATCCTTGTATTCACTTCGACACTTAATAGCACTACGATGTACTCGGCTATGCAGCGGATGATGAGGGAAACTGGGCATAGCCCTTGCCTGCTCACGTGGGACGAAGGCTGAGGAGCAAACACTGCAGAGAAGAGTGCTGCATAAGGGAGACCTTGTCTGTTGACTTAACTCCATAACCCTTTTTTAACCACTGTCAACAAGATATAAGGGTGGTTTCTATTTACACTGAGGCTTCTTTACACTGCTCTATCCACACCCCGAAGTGGCATAAATGTCTTCTAAGTGCCCTAAAGTAGGTCCTTAGTATAAATGAGTACCAACCCCGTCGTTTGCAAAATGGCTTTGAAAACATTGCCCGGGTGCATCCTATAAATGAACGTGTGTTTTTGGAAGAACACCCATCCCAAGGTATGTCCATGCTATACATAGCCCCTGATGAGCTCAGCACGGGGTGAGGAGCCGGCAGCAGAAGGCACAGCAACGGGCAACAAGACATTTCTCCTGAAAAGGCGAGCAGGGAGAGCCCTGCATCTGGCTGATCCCAGAGGATTACGTGGGAAAACAACGTTATCAGATATGCTCCTTTTGTCAACTGCTACCCTCACTCAGGTCCACATGGGTTCTTCTTTCCTTCCCCCCCTACATTTATTCAACCTTCTGGTTTTTATGTCCTTTCCACTAAAGCACGAATCTGAATCCTAGCCCCAAGCCCATTAAAAAAAAAAAAAAAAAAAAAAAAAAAATTAAATTTTGCTCCTTTTTGTGATTTGCTCTAAGTCTTCACTTACCCGATTTTCATACCTGCTGTACAGAAAGATGACACAGCTTTGTCTGCGATGTTGGTCTCACACAGCACTCATGACAACACCATTTTCTTGTTGAAGAGGGTACAACAAAGAACATGGCTTGAGCAGGAGGAAACAACAGTTCGCAAAACCAGAGCCAATATCAAAGGGTCAGAAATATCAGCCTCAAATTTGGGGTGTTATGCTGTTTTCTTCTCTAGGCCAACCAGGACTTAAATTTTGCCGTAGTACTTTGGGGCATTTTGTAGCCCTAGCAAATAGTAAATCAAATAACTGTTGCAATTAATAGGATGGTCTAAGCAGCCTCAGCATGACCATGGGCATTAGTCTGAATACCGTCCTCTGCTTACTTTTAAGCTCTATTCGTGAAATTCTTCCCCAATATTTTCAGCAAGGGAGATGTTTTTGCAGCGGTGAGAATGGGGGAGAGCAAGCACAAATTGGGCACTAGCAAGTTCGAATGGGCAGTTTGTAATTGCAGAGTGTGCAGCAGCCACAAAACTTTCCTTCTGCAGAAATCACTGGCAGCACAACAACAGAGGTACCTTGTCCATCCTTGGTTTGGGTTTTACAGGTAAACACCATTCAACCATAACGGTATCAGGCCAGCCTTGCAGTAAAGCAAACACCTCTGTATTTTATGTTGATCTTGTTGTATATGTAATGGAAAACATAAAATTTTGTGGCCTTCTTGTCAATCCGGACTCCCTCCCATGGCTCAGTCCATGTTTTTGGTCATGAGCCCCGTGGTGGTCATTGCCTGGAGGCTGAGTTGTAAACTTGCTTCTCACATTGCCCCTTTAACCAAGGTGGTGTTGAATTACCATGAAACATTGAGGAGCTTGGAGAAAATTCCAAGGGGAATTAGAAAAAAAAAAATTAAATCTGTGTACTTTTCCCTTCAAAAAAAAAAAATAAGGGTACATTTAACAACAGCCTGGTCAGGTGGAGAGGAGTTAATCTCCGTTGTATTTTGCAGCACTACTTCATTAAACACTTTTTCCTACCCATTAATCTACTTGAGCCCTTGCATTGCAGGGACGTAAAGACAGGCACTGATTTTCACTTACCCTCAGGATACCTCTTGTTCTTGATGGGGTAAAGGTTGACTTTTAAAGCCTCGGTACTGGGCAGTTTTATTTATTTGTTTGTGGAACGGACTCTGCACATACTGATCTCGCTTGGGCTCTCCGGAGGATACTCTAGTCCCCAGGAGTAATCCCAAATAGCTCTTCTAAATACAACCTCAGCTCTAGCTAAGCATTAAAGACAGAGGAAGCATTCATTCTGGGAAGGTTTTATTTCACAAATAATTCAGAAATCAAAAGAAAATGGAAGGGAAAAAAAGATATTTTACAATTCTGTATTTAGAAAAAAAAATGTTTATAAACAAACACACGGCCCCTTGAAAAACATGCAAAAGCACACAAAAATTTACAAGAAACTTTTATACATAGGAAGTAAAATACATCATTTTTCATAGAAAAAAAAAAAGCAACTCTATGAACTGGCCCTAAATATTTAGACTGCACAACCGACCAATGTTTGAGACTCCTCAATCAGCTGTTGGCTGAACGTCTTAAAACGGGGAAATTAACGGAGCCAACGGGCCTGACAGCGCACGGGCGGCTGGGGAAGCGCCGTGCTTCGGCTTTCGCTCTGGTTGTGTTTTCTGGAGATTTGGCTATGCTGAGCCAGATGCTCTGCAATGACAGCATCTACATTGGCAGTCTTGGTTTCAAAAATAAATTTATTGGAAAAGAACAACCAGGGAGCATTGGCTTTGCCAGGGGTTTAACCAGACGCTTCAGTAAGGCTACACCTGGGTGCTTCAAGTTGGCACGTGCTTACTAATCTGCTGAGCTGGGTTTAAGGAGGAACTGATTTGGTGATATAAAGACGTGCTGCATCTTTAAGCAGCACTGAAATATATTAGGCTAAGAAATGTTTTGGTATCAGAAATAAAATCGGCAAATATTTGGTTAAAACCTGGTACTGTCCCACCTATATATGAATAGCTAGCACACACGATTGCAAGTAACTGACATATCATGACTGCCTTGGAGGACCTGATCGCCCCTAATTCCGGTGGAGGTATGTTTAAATTAATAGCACCCAGGACCTCGAATAATATTTGTGTAGTAAAGTCACAATTTCTCTTTTGTACAACAAATATAAAAATAAACAGATACAGACTTAAATTAACATCGGTTTCTAAAAATCCAAACCAGTTGGCTGAAGATAAAAATATGCAATTGTAACTTGAATTAAGCATTTTAGGATATTTCTGCTGGAATAATAGTTCTTCCCTTGCCCCCTTTTCATCAGGTAGATACATCCCAAGCTGTTTGGATTTTTATGTGCTCACAGTAATCCCCTGGACTGTTCTCCAAGAACCCTCACATTTCTTTCCATCATTTTACAGCATAAGTAATTATCACGGACAGCATATTAGAGGTGGGATCCTACGTTAGCATCAAGGCATTTGATGTGCTCTTGCAGTTCCCGTAAAGAATACCTGATTGCATCTCTTACCCTTTCCAATTCAATAAAGAGCACTGGGGCTACCATTTGGCCCATGATGGTCCTAGATTCATGCTGCAGTATTTAACGGGCTTGAACCAGACCACGTATAGCATAATTATTCACAGTGGGCAGAAACAGGGCAGCCTTATCTCGCTCCTAACATCTCAAACGGTTCCAACCAGCAGCTTTTCTAAGATATGTTCCAGCTGTTTTTAACATCAGTTTACCTAGTAAGAAAGAAATAGTTCAGTTTTCCTATCTAAAGTAAATACTGTACACCTTAGAAGACAATACTGTATAAATGACGATGACACATACAGCCATTTCTCTCTATCCACCCCAAAGGTAGGTTTTCTGTGGAGCACTTCTGGAGACGATGCAAAGCAGCTCCAATTTCATGTTTTACAACAGGTCTCTTCCCAAATTCAGATTTCACAGAGAAAGAAACCCCAGCGGTGAGACAAACCGAGCGATAAACGGAATTTCCTTACTGATTTCATGGTGTTTACAGAATTAAAGAAGTGCTTAATCATATAAACATTTTTGGTCTGTGTTTGGAAACAGCTTGAAGAGATGGCTTTTATATCTGTCCAGATTAAACCAAACATAGCCTGAGCGTAAGAGCAGCTATGAGACATCTGCCAAATAGAGAGAAATATTTTCCCATTTGTTTTCCAATATTACAATCAAGTTATTGATCAGAAGGACTCTGCATTTACAAGAACTGAAGTTTACGCTGCCTTCTTATGACTAACGAAGTCACTGGATGCGTGTGCATCAAAAGACAGATTTCTGTTTAAGACCAATTCTAAAAATTCATTTCCAATATAAAGCAGAGAATACTCTCCTGCCTTAAAAGAGCAGGTCATGCTAGGCCCTTCTCTTGTCTTGAAATGCATTTGGGTGCATGCTGAGACATAAAGAACAAAATATGAAATAACATCAGTACAACACCTATGGGTTTTGCAAAACATACCATCCTGGATATCAAATGCTCCTGGGTATAACATTTACACTGAAAGTGGGGATCTGTTGGTTTCACAAATCGAACAGGAAAAATACATCTACCCCAATTTATGCCATATCTTTAAAGTCTCAGAACTGCACAGACCACAAAGAGCTTCACAAACGTAAAGTGAACATGCTTCCTATGGATGCAACCATTCCTAGCAGAAATAAGATTTACTTTATCACTACTTAACTACTACAGATAAAACAACCAGCACTGCTGTATAAAACAATACACTGCATTTAACTGAAATTTTATTTGAAAAGGTACGTAATATAGGATGAGATGCGCCAGCACAGGAGCCCCGATTCACCGACTTTTCGTAGGTTGCCAGACTTGCAAAATACCTGTGAATGTTTGACCAGCAAACACTAAACCTGCTGTTTTGATTATGTGGTGGCCTCATTTTCTGCAGCAAGGATCTCCGCCACCATTTCATGCCCTACTCTAGTCCCCAAAAAACCTTGGCATCCAATCGACAAGAACGTCCACTCCCCAGACATGACACCGTTGTACAACATAGCCTAGCGTGACGCCCCAGCAGCCTTACACAGCAGTGCTGATGCATGCCACCTCGTTGGGAAAAGACCAAATTTCCTCTTCTTTTGCACAGAAAACATCAAACATACACAAAAACACTCTATCAAAACCGAGCCTCTCTCCAAAAGATGCAACTCTTAAAACAGTTTCTCATTTCAAAGGGTCCAGCGCCTGGGCAGGTGCTCACTTTTGAGTCTGCTCGGCAGCGCATGTCCTCACGCCCATCGCAGTAGGTGCTTCACACCTTAAAAAGGCCATTAAGGGTCAGGCCGAGATCCCTACGTCTGCTGTACGTTGAGCCACCACCGTTCTGTGTAGCACACCTCTCTCGTAAATTGAAAGTTAGAACAGTTTATCATTGCTGAATGCCCCTAGAGAAACAAAAACACGAAACAAAAAGATACAACGCTGAATGGGTGCGATGAGATGCGAACAGCTGAGTCAGAACCTGGTGTCTTTTTTTTTTTTTTCTTTTCTTTTTTAATTCCCTGAAAGAGATCGGCAAGGAGGGTACGGTCAGAGCTGATGCTGTCAGAGGAGCCTTCCTGTCTCTGGAGATCAACAGAGCACTCTCCCAAAGAAACCTGCACCTTCCCTGGGAATTTACGGCTTCACAGCAAAGATTCGGAAAGCGTTTCCATCTGAAGGATTCTTCAAGCTGAAGGAAAAAAAAAAAAAAGAAAAAAAAATTAATGAACCAAATGCAGGCACTGCAGGACCCAAAGTGCGGTAGATCCACAGGCAACTCCGAACTTCTTTGGGGTGCACTGCTTCAGCACACTGGCTCTGTGCTGATGTGGCCCTACTGGGAGCAGGAAAAAGATAAAGGATGAAAAAGAAGAGGTGCAGATCCATGAGTTTGCCTTTGTTTTATGTTTTTAATCCAAATCCACAGCGCTAATGACAACAAAAGGAGCTGGGAAACAACAACTTCTCTTACAGTGCTAGCTTTTATCCAAGGAACACTGTGCTCCCTTATGCAGAGATTTAGGCATAAAGAGGAACATCTTTTCCTTAAAAAAAAGTTGTCAAACAGGCTGGCAGGTTCCCAGGGCCTGTCTGGCCCTTCTCCCATGCTGGCAATGGGAGCAGCCAGATCAGCTCATGTTAAATGACAATAAATACGGATATTGATTTTCCATCTGCAGAGGTGTCCCCGACCGCTCCGACTGCGAGCTGCTGAGGGCGGCTGTGTGCATGGGGGCACTTCTGTTCCCAGCTCCTCTTTCTTCAGCCCTGCTAGGCTGCAAAACCCCAGGAAAAAAAAAGCAAAATTTCATATTCCTGCAAAATAAACATTCCAACAAGGGTAAAGACTCAGCAAATCTTAAGGGCAACCTTTTCCCATACCTGTTTGGGTATGTATCTTTACCAAAGGTTATTTCCACTGTCCTAAGGGGTAAAGTTTTCACCTTGATCTTTGAAAAGCTATTTCACTGTCCAGGAGATCTCACAGCATGAATGTGCTCTTTATTGATGAGTGTAAATGACATGTTCCAAACCTTCACGCTCATCCCTGTGTCTTTGGTTTCCCTCGCCTCCTATATCAGCACTGGGAGCTCATATTGCACGGCACTGCTAGTGGTAGAGTTTATTCTTAGCTGGGGCTGAGTTTGCCATCCAAGTAAAAAATTGTCTGTTACTATAAAAAATAAGTGAAACTAAGACAGAGATAGAAGAAAACTTAGACAAACAGGAGATTTGTCACCTAAATCCCATCTACCAAATTGCAAATCACAGAACTGCAAAATGCTGTTCGTGACAGATCTATACTAAAAAAGTCCATATTTAGAATCATAGAACGGTTTGGGTTGGAAGGGACCTGAAAGATCATCTACGTCCCTTTAATGCCTATTGCTTTCCTGTCTTAGTTTATTTTTATTTTCTGAGATGCTCTACAGCTTTCTGGGATACCCATTATTAGAATAAAAATAGCAAACTTCTTTGAATTTCTTATGGTAATTATAAAAGAGGACCTACATAGAGCAGGCAGAGCCATGTTAGTAGTGGCCAAAAACCCCCATAAATAGAGGGAAATTCTATGTTTGCAAAGATAGCCCTCAGAAATCAGCACCATCACATTAATATCTGAAAAAATACGTCACAGATCGAATCAGAAGTTTCCAATTAAAAGGATCAGAAGTTTCCAATTAAAAGGACTGAATGAGCAGAGGCTTGATCATTGCGATCATCCGGAGGTGCAGGATTTTGGAAGCACTGATTTGCAATTGTTCACTGAAACCCGCAAGGTCGGCCCAAAAGAAACTATAAAAAAATTACAAGGGTGGCAAATCCATCTTCAAAAACTGTTTGATGGTCTCTCAAGAGGTTAATTTACTCCCACTTTTTTCAAAGAGAATAGAGGAAATCAGTTAACAAATACAAATGCATCCCACACCCCAGAATGGAATGGAAAAGCCAATTATAAGCCCCAAAGCATGACCTAGACTGAAAGTTGCAGAAATACCCGTGCTTATCTTTTAACGTGTTTAACACACCCACCAAAATGTATTAATACGGACTCATACCGTAATAAAATAAAACAAGGCAAACACACACACCAAAATGTATTAATACAGACTCATACCGTAATAAAATAAAACAAGGCTTAACAGTATTTCACACCTTTCACACCAATCTGAAAGCAGCTCCTCACTTGTGGAAGGTAAGAGCAGGACAACACGCTCTATTTGTTTGGGTCTCAAAATTCAGAGTGACATTGTTAAGTCACGTATTTCCAATCCACTAGCCTTTCTAGCTGATACCTGCTGACTTTGACATACAACTGAACACACAGTTGAGAATAAGAGGAAAGTACAATAAAAAAAAATCCCACCTCTCAGACTGGACTCCGTTCTTTAAGGAGCCAACGTAACTTTTCTTCTTTTCTACAGGCATCACGTCCACAAAACCACCTCTTTCATCTGAAATGACTCCTGCGTGGACTGCAGTTTTGCAGATACTGGAGCTCTGAAAAATATTAAATTATTTTGACTTAAAAAGTGTCTATATTTTATATCTGGAGATTTACCAGATCCATAAATATCAAGGAAAACTGGGGAGGGGGGAAGTGAAAAAGCTATGAAACAGATCTGTCCCTTTTATGGACAGACTAGGGATAAAAGATGTCATGGATCGGATCTCGCAGGTATGTCACAAGCCCTGGCTGCAAGATCATCCACCACCACCGCAGAGGACAAGCAGCCTTTCCACCCCTCTGGTCTGCAGTGGAGCTGCACCTGGGAGATTATCCAGGGCCAAAGCTGAGTTGAGAACAACTTCCCAGCCAGCACCTCTTGGGTCTGCACCAGAGAAACCGCTGCGGTGAAACTCTTTGCTAGTGACCAGCCACCTCAGCAAAGTTTATTCACCCAGTTGCTTGAAAACCAGACACTTTTCCTGAACCAAGGTAAATGACCACCAATTATCCAGGACAGTTCACATCCTTCTTTCTAGGGAAAACAGAAGGACTGCACCCATTGAGTGATGTAGTTTTTGGACAGACATTACCCCGTAAGACAACACCAAGTATGGAGGGAGATTAACACTTCTGAAAAGACTAAAGCTTCTCTATTGCATAGCGCACTGTTGCCCTGCTCTCCGAGATGTGCAGAGTCAGAAGAGCTGGAGGAACACAAGACACTAACAACTGATGACTAAGCTCCCAAAGCATCCAGAAAAGAGAGCAAAAGCAGAGAAGGCTTAAGCATAGTATAAACTTGGCCATCAGCTCTCTAGAGGACTCACATACAGCAAGCTGGAATAACAAAAAGCAAAAACCAGCTTTACACAGGGAACCGCAGCAGGTGAAAACCCCAACCCCATAAACTCCCTGATCACTGAAAATCGAAGTACCACAAAAGCAATGCCAAGGGCAAATGTTCCCGTCGTGTCCGTACAACACGGACCGTGCTGTTTCATTCTCGCAGCCATATATGGCAAGATTGCCTTGTCCCCTATATATATTTATCACTTTGGATGGCCTATCTCTTGGCAGCTCTCTGAGTTTTGAGTGCCAATTTGGTATTTTGCTTCTATATATGGTCAAGGGAGCAAAGGAACGCTGTGTTTGGAAGATATGCTGTGAATTCACCCTAGTATGTGGTGGGAAATCTGTAAATCTAGAACTGGCTCGTAAAATTAAACTGTCCTGAAGCAATTTGCAACACTGTCCACTGGGAGACATCCTGAACAATGTTCTTTTCAAGGCAGTCCTGGTTTTTTCCAGGACTTGCTGTTCTGCCGCTTACTCAAAGATCTGACCAACAGGCTTTTTGCTGCCTTAACCCAAACCTCCTCTTATCACTCTGTTGGATTACAGCCCTTTTATATCCCAGGCCAGGCGTCGCTTTGATGAATTGATCGCAGAGCTTTTGGAAGATGAGACATTACAAGAACAAGGCCTTCCCCTCAAACTCAGAAGTAAAACAGCTGCGTGGACAACGCAACAGCTTTCCATGGTGTAGTCCCTTGGGATGCTCTGAGAGCATTTCCTGACCAAGTGGACTCCGAGGCATACACCATAAAATGATAATACTTTTTATAGTGGGTCATTAGCAATAGTCTGTGATGATGAGTTTAATCACCCATAATTTCCTCATTAGTGTGACTGGTTTAATCATTAAGTTCGTATCTCCTGAGAGCTGAGCACACCCAACTTGGTTTGCTCTGGTGATAAAACATGTGCCTCCTTATGCAGGTGATCTATCCTCCTCCAACTAATTGCTGCACAACTGTGGATAAAAGACCTTATCTCAAGAACAGAGAGTCGTTTTTCTCTCCTAGTTCGACAGGGCTCCTGACCAGGGATGGGGATGGGTTTTCTTGCAGTCTTATGTCACAGTAGGAGCCAGGCAGAGTGACAGATGACGGCTTCTCATGAAACTTAAAAGCTCTTTTACAGCCTTGATAAAGACCCCCAGGTGTTTACACAGCTCCAGCATCACCCCAGAACTGGTCCTGTCCACAGTAAGAAGAGATGAGTTTTATTTCCAAGGCACAATCATGTATTCACAGAATTTTTTTTATCCCCCCCCCGCCCCCTTTACGTGGCAGTGTAAAGAACTTTGCTGCAATGTGCCACCAGGGAAAAGGTAACAAATTTTCTGTTCCCCAGCCAGCTGCTTCTCCCCACAAATTTCAGCCCCGGGAGGATGCTGGATATGTCCCCCCTGTGCCCCCAACGTGCCACTTCAATCTGCAAACCCTGCATGCAGGCAGCAAGTCTGTTCTCACCAAAAAGCAATGCCATTCGGTGGAAAGACCTGGGATTTGGGCACCAACTTTTCCCATAGCGTATCTTCTTGCATTTCCTTCATTCACCCCAAAATTTAAGACTCCTCCACGGTCTTACTAATTTCACCATGAACAATTCCCTGCACTGCTTTTTAAAGCAAAGGTTGCCAATATCTATTTACGCTTTAAGCCACCAGGACTAGCCAGGGGATAATCTTACAAGCATGCGATCCAAGATAATTTTATAATGATGAGTAAAAAAAAAAAAAAAACAGTCCGATCAGAATGCATTTAAAGTGGGTAAAAATCCCTTAACACAAACCGAGATAGTGGTTTCTATGCCCCTTGAATAAAAATAAGAATTACGCCACAAAAGCTGCCAATTCTTTGTGTCACAGCTTTGTTCTTTGTGGCAAAACAAACTTTCAGAGGCCTTCCTGGGACTGTGTAAATGTGAATGCCATCTCAGCCCAAAAGCACAGTGAATCACGTCCTTACACAGACTAGCCAAGCATTTTTGTCATCATAGCTCGGTCTATCAACCCCTTACCTGCCACAGCATTTAGCAAATCAATGTTTTGGAGAAGATGCGAAAAGCCCAGAGGACACCTTGCAGGGAGTGCAGACTGGAAATGGGGCAAAATGCTTCATTCTCTTCTAGATAACTTATTGAAGACGACACAGCTGGAGCAGAAGTCCCTCCAGGGCCATGAAGGTGCCTCTCTAGAGATGAAGCCCTCCCAGAAGACTAGCACTTGTCTCATCCAGCTTCTTGCCTCCTGTAATTATTCCTCAGCCACGGGCTCGGGTTAATTCGGAGCATCCCTTCCTGGAGAGCACCCAGCACAGCCCGTGCTCCCTGGGAAAAGCCGGTGCCCCAACGCTCCCTGCACAGCACGCGCGTTTTTCTCCTCAGCTTTCCAGCCTGAGCATTTCTCAGCATCAATACCTCTCCCTTTGCAGCACGTTTCACAGCCACCTCCAACTCCTTTTTTTCCCAGCTGGTTTCACCTGCTTTTGCAACCTCACACTCTCACAAAAACCTAAATGCTTTCCTTAGTACACCCACATCGCCCTATTAGTACAGTAGTCCAGAAACAGGTTAACCAAATCCTCTGGGAGGCGGCCAAATACTTACTTTTTTTTCCCTATTTTATTTTTCTCCCAAATCACAGTCCATGCCCCCGTTTATGAAACAATATCCAGGGGGTACGGTAGGAAATGGAGCTTGCAATTCATTAAAGGACACTAACTCTTCTGCATCAGTACAAATCAAGAAACAATGGCAGCCCAGGATGCTGGTCCTCGCCTAATACCCTTGTAATCACAGGCCCCGTTTGGGGTAATCTGAGGTAGTTTTGTCCTCAGCAAAAGAGAGAAAACTATTTTCCATTTCCTGCAGGTCGGAGCATGCACAGAGGCGGGTACCGTGCGGTGGCAGCTGCCCGATGAAATTGCACGTGAGCAAACCTGTTCGTGCAGCTCTACCTTTAAAAAAACATTGGTCTCAAGTAAAATAAAAAATGGTGGTGTTTCTTTTTTTTTCATAAATTGCTTTCCCTAAATTATGGTATGATTTCTGCAGGATGTTTTTTCTCAGGAGTCTGCAAAGCTCCATGGTGACCCCAAGCTGGGGGTTCACAATCTGCTGACTGCTTCCCCCAGGCCTTCAAAAAGCATTTTCCTACAGGCTACACACCAGCCAGGGAGCTGGCATTTCTAAAGAGAATCTCTGATGGGGGGGTGGGGAAGAAAAAGACAAAAAAAGGCACCCGCAAATGGAAAAACGTTGAAACCCAGTTTTTAGAGGCCTAATATTAAGAGATTTCAAAAAAATGACTCTTTGTCTAGTTTTTGCCCAGTTTCAGCATCAAGTCTCTGCTCATCCCCATCAGCAGAGTTTAGAAAAACAAACCAATAAAACCAACTTGCATGCTTTCTTTCCACTGCTCTGCCCTGTGTCCCCACTGTTCAAAAACGCTGTTCAGCTCCCAGAAAGAAGACAGGGGAGGTGGAAGAAGGTCAATTTTTGCCAACTATATAGTGTGCTGGTATATAATAAAAGCCCTTTGGTGCTCATCTGTAGATCCCAAAACACTTGGCAAAGGCAGACAAGGGCTACCATGGTTTCACAGCTATAACCCATACGGCATGGAGCGGTTAAGTGACCTGCCCAAGTCCATAAGAATAAGTCAGTGTCGGAGAGTGGAAAGGCTCCCCAAGCCCCTTGACCCCAGCCTGACGTTGTAGTTGTTGGTGCTACTTCTTCCTTCATCCCCATTGACCCATCCCCACATTGCAATGATCATGGAGAGTTTGATTCTCTTCCCAAAATCAGAGTACGAGCCCGGCCCTGCGATACAGACGTCGTGATACACGGGGCCATCAGGGCAAGGGGCATACTCACATCCGCATAGACGTTTGTGCCAAACACCGGTGCCCAGTATGATGGCTCATCTTTACAGTGGGCTGGACAATAAATCCTAGAAAACAATTTATTCATATTAATTCTTTATATCAAGGCTCGACAGGAAAGCAAGCTGCATTCTTGGAAGATTTCAAGTGCCTGCATCTGGTCCGCAGGTGGCAACAGCAGTGAATTTAATTATTTGTTCCCCTCAGATGACATTTGGTAGTTGCTGCAGAACTGAAAATAGAGAGGTTTAGACCAGTAAGAGGGACTGGTCTTTTATGACGTTTTCAAAGGGGAGCACCTATATTTTTGCACAATGCTGTGCATGTAATTATTTGCACATGTTTGTGCCCCTTGCCCTGGCATAACTTACACCTGCACAAAGCAGCTTCCTAAAATGAACTTCTTCCATGTTTTAAGGTGGAAAGGAAAACCACATCCAAAAAAACAGCAAGTGCAGGCTGATAAAGGCAGAGCGTGAAGTTGGATGCTCATGCATAGGGGTGTGCTGAAACAGGATCACGTAGCCTGCCTTATATGTTACTGAAGCGGTCTGAAAAAATATTTTCTATTGCGATACCAAGAAAAGCACGGTGGCAGGAGCAAACATGCCATTCCCAACCCCCCCCTCCAGTTCATCTGGTAAAATCAGCTCCAGTCCCACTAGCCCCCAATCCTGGGGACTTCAGCATCCTGCATTAAGCTGTCCCGCCTTGAAGCAGAGCAGGTTTAAGCCGAACTTAAGTGGGCTTGCGTTACCTTGGGCAATGAGTCGTTGGCTTTTTGAACTGGCACAGCTCAGCTACTGTAGTATAACAATCCAGCGTCTGCGCTGCAGAAATAAATATGAAAAGGCAAATTACTAGACCGAAGAGCTCCGGCAGCTGTAGAAAACACAAGTCACTCTCATGCAACGCATCTGGTGAGACCCATGTCCAGCTGAGGGCACCAGGAGGAAAGCTGCTCCCTCCTTTATCAGCAGCATGGACCCAGGAGAGGGCTGACCAGCTCTCCAGCAGAAATCCCGCTCCCGTACTACAATGTGGCCTTAACAAGGTCACAGCTTTCAAAAGAGAAAAGCAGTCGATTCACAAGACGGTGTATTTTTGCTACGGCTCCAGATGTGGAGTCTAAATAACCTGACACCTGTGGTTTTCCGTTAAAGTGGCTCAAGTCAATCTGATCAAAATGATGATTATATGGAGGAGGAGGAGGAATTATTCAAAGATATTCAGAAAGTGGGAATTGTTTAAAAAGTAGAACTCTGCAGTATTTATTTATATGCTCATAACAAATATGATGACTTACTGTTATAAACTAATTTCATTCATGTGTTTCATTATACTATTGCTCTATTATATTAGGTATTTTTTTTTCAGTTTTTAATACAGTATTTTTTTCAGTTTTGATACAGTGTTCACACTAGACTGAGGCTCTCATACAAGGATGGCTCAGCTTCCATCACTTTACTATCAGCAGTATGTGACACTGCAGCTGAATTTTGGACCCGGCCGTGATCCATCACCAGGAGATGCCGCTGGAAATGGCCCCGTTATCACCTTTTTCTCTACCTTCCTCTTAGATCCCCACAGAAAAAATGAGGTGCTTGATGGTGGAATTGCCCATCGTGGGTGATGGATCACCACTCCAGGATTTAGTTGTGGTACTGAACCATTTGACATGACCACTTAAAATGAAAAAGAGCTCTGTAAGGAAAAATGTTTTCAAGTATCCTGTAAAGCTCTAGCAACAATGGTTTCTTCTGAACTTTTAAAACTTACTTGTGACTTTGGAAACCATGAATGCATTTGAAGGCTTGCTTTTCCTGCAAAACAAGCAAACAAAAACATTTGTTCAAAAAAAATAAGCATACTGGGATTACTTGAATCACTGTGTCTACATGTGAGTAACAAAGATGACTGAACATGTGCTTATTTTTAAAGCAAATACAAAAACTTTTTCATGCAGGTAGTACCTAAAAGACTCCACACCGTTCCTGGTAGACTTCACAAAAGCCGGTGTCCTCCCCTTCCTCGTGATATCAACCAGTCCTCCTTTATTGTCCAGAATGCCATAATGAATTGCAGCGCGACATATGCTTGATGACTGACAAGGGCACAAATACCAATAGTACGTGAAATACATCTCACTCACAGAGCAACGCTGACCAACCGCTGTGCAAAAAATGAAGAAGAAACGAAACCAGAACCAAAGCGCCAAATGGAAAATAAGCCGAGTACGCTCCTTTGGAATCTGGTTATTAAATCTTACTCTTCCAACACAGCCTGATTCTTTTATTATTATTTTAAGCACTGCCGGGTTGAACGGCAAGGGTTTTTTAAATAACAAAACCGTACATTTAGATACAATTTAGAAGGAAAACAGCATTGGAAATTAATGACCGGTATGAAATATTTCCAGTTCTTAACGAAATATTCAAACCCAAAATACTTCTACTGAAACCACTTGGAGGAGTTGGCTGTCTGCAGTCACCGAAGTTGCAGGGCAAAGATGTATCATGGGCGATGCAGTCATGCACCAACGGTGAGAATGGGGAAAGCAGATATGCTTTGACACAAAAACCCTTTTCTCTCCAACCTTTCTTTACCCCAGAAGTAGTTTTGATGGGAAAACAGTGCCATGCTTTATTTATAAATTATCTTGCTAATTCAAGATCCAGCAAATCAGCCCAAAACATTATTTAGTTACAACATTTAACGGTGTTTTTCGTATAAAGTTTCTGTTCAGCGTGACAGCTGCCCACACCAAAGAAGGGATCTTTGTAAGAGCTGTCTATTGATCCCCATCCCTCACTTTCCATGGGTTTCATTGCACATTGAGGACATTCATAACAAAATCAAGTCTGGAATCTCTTTGCTTTTCCAGACTGCTGCTTTTTTTCCATCACCAAGATGATGAAAATACAGATAATCTTTATTAGCACCATTTTACAGCACCACAACTGGAGAATACGAAAAGCCAAATTACACTAGTATGGCTGGCATTTCCCATTTCTGTTATTACCACTAACTCCCCACAAATTACATCTATGAGCTATTAAAAGGTACTTACACTCTCATAATAAAATGTTCCAAAGATCTTTCCCTTACTGTACAAGCAGCCAGCTGGGCACAAATACCTAGTAAAGATATGTATCTTTGAGGGTGGCGAAAAAACAATTCAAGAAAAACAGACTTTGACTCTATTTCATTTAATAGTCATTCCATTCATTTCACGTAACTGTTCCATTTAAAAACAAGATTACAAAATAGCTACTTTTTAAAACAGTTTCTCCACCCTCCTTAAAAGCCCAACCAATATTTAGATTCTGTGGATTTGGTTTTTCTCCAAGTGATAAACTGTCCCGTTCTTTGCAGAAACCTTAACCAGAAGTTCTTGACTGACTGGGAGGGGACAAGCCATGAATTATTGGTCTGGCTCGGACAGGGATGGAATGCATGAAAAAGGCTCAAAAATGACTCTGCCAAAATTTACTCGATTATTTTGGACACCTGAAACCGTGGGTCATCACGACCGAATAAAATAAACTGAGTCACCTTATTGCTAGGCTTGGCTGAAGGCTTTGTATTAAGATAAATTGAGGATTTTTTTTTTTTTTAAAAAAAAAGAGATCTATCTTCGGACAGTGATGGAATGCATGAAAAAGGCTCAAAAATGACTCTGCCAAAATTTACTCGATTATTTTGGACACCTGAAACCGTGGGTCATCACGACCGAATAAAATAAACTGAGTCACCTTATTGCTAGGCTTGGCTGAAGGCTTTGTATTAAGATAAATTGAGGATTTTTTTTTTTTTTAAAAAAAAAGAGATCTATCTAGATAGTCACAAAAAATACACAGTATAGCCTGTCCTATGTTTGTAAGACATGGACAATTTTTAGGCCATTTTTTCCCACAGTGCTCCGAGAGGTATCAATAAAACATTACCTGTTGCATGTTGAGCCTCTGCATTTGTCTCTCATCTTGGTTTCACAGGTAATGACTTGTGCTGGGGAGAAAAAATAAAATAGATAAATATTTTGAAAAGGAAAGAGACTGACACAGCCTGCTCACCAACTACAGAGCTGAGCAACCACCCTGCATCTTTCCTGGAGGTCTTTGGTGAAGCCAGATGAAATCTTATCACAGACCAACCCAGCCTGGAGCAGTTTGTGCCTCTTCACCTAAGACAGGTGTCGTTGGAAATATTAGCAAGGAAGAAACATCTGACAGCTGAAGGCTTTGATTTACAGCCCGAGGTCTGCAGCCAGAGCTCTCATTCTCCATTTAATTACAGACTCTCGAGATGCTGGTAGATAAAAGGATGCACTGGCTTGCCCCACTTTGTTTTCACAATAAGTCTCTTTTAATTAACAGCGATTAGAAAACAACTGAGGAAGTACTACCAGCTCCACAAATACCTTCAGAAGTCTTCCCAAGCAAGAAACAAAAAGCAAACAAACTAAAAAACCCAGAAAATCTGCCAAGGGGATAACTGCTGAGTGTGGAGTATTTTCAGTGGGAAATAAAACCAAAATTCCCTAAATTGATTACTGATTGGGGGACATTTGGTTCATTGATACTTCCTTGAGATGGCTTAAAAGAAAAAAATAACTATTGCAGATTGAAGAGCGGAAGGGACGAGTGGCTTTTGAAAGCTTTGCTCCCCACTTCTGGCAGGCTTCTGCTATAATTAACAGTGAATTTTCGCACAGATTACCTCCCCCTCCACTCAAACATCCTCCCAGTTATTTTTTCCCCTAGCCTCCTCGTCGCTTTCCATACCTTTTCCCATAGAGGTACTTTAAAACTTAATAGGAACTGGAAAAGAAAGAAGCTGTCTTACTCATGTAGGAGTCTGGGATGATTTTCTTGGGCTTGATGGGTTTGCTGGGCTTGCTCTCCGGAGGGTAGAACTGCACCGGCTTTTGCTCCGCCACCTGCGAAATCTCCACTTCGTTAGTCTCATCCGTCTCAGGGATGACGGGATCTTCGTAACGGTAATCTTGTTAGAAGAGGGAATTAAAAATAATTACAGCGTGTTCGTATTGATGGGGGAAAAGGTTCGTATTTTGAGGGAAGTGATTTAGTTTGAGGAGGATCTGCTTTTAAATAGTTGGAAGCTCAAAACTGCCCGTTAAATGCAGCAGAGAGCTATTGCCGGGGCAGGTGTGGCATCAGGAGGGGACCCTGCTCCTCTGCGCACAAAGCGGCATTTATAGCATCTTACAGTAAAGGTTTGAAATGAACCCCGCTAATTAGTGGAAAAAAAAGTGCTGATATTTCTTCTTCTATTTCCCGTACAGCTCTTTCTCTCAGTAGGAAAACACAAATTTGCTGAAGAGTGCATTCAAAAAAAAAGGGCCCTAGTATTTGGGAAGGTGGCTGAAACTTTTTCTCCTCCCGCCTGGGTTTGCTTCTCCAAACCACCGCAGGAGCACAGCTTCAGCCGATCCTCCGGTAAAGCACGGGTCCTACTACACCGTGATCCCGGCTTTAGCGTCTGCGGCGGGTTTATCCATTGCTTTACCTCCACCAGAGAACAAGCTGCCTGCTGTTGCAGTCGGGCAAAGGGGTTTGGGAAACGGTGCCAGCAAAATTCATTCCACTTGGCCCGTCCTACCCAAAACCCTGCGCCGCTCTTGTCCTCGGCAATAAGGAGGGGAACGATGCAAACAAAGGGATGAGGGATGGTGGCTCCGAGAGGGCTTTCTCCTCCTTGCTGTACCACTGGAGCATCCCATCCCCTCTCTCCCCACTGCAGCCCACCTGCACCCTGGGGTCCTCTCCCCAAACCCCGTAGGCTAAGAACGATAAATGCAATGTTGCAGCAAAATAAGCCTCTGCTTTGGGCAAGTCTCCAGGGAACCTGCCTGTTTCTAAGAGCCCAGTTCTCTGTGAAGCAAAACACGTGGGAGAAGAAAAATGCCCGCAATGGATGACCCCCAAAAACCATGCGTGCTGGGGATATAGCACTGCTTCACTGGAGTTTTCAGCGTTAATAGTATTTTTCACTCTATTGACCTCTATTCCAAGAAAACTCCACAGGTCAGGAAAAACCGTCCACGATCCCCTCCTCTCCTCCAAGAGACACGAATTGCTGTATTCATTTTGCAGCCGTGAAAGCCAAGGTGGGGAGAGAGGGAATCGCTTCGTCCCTGGCCCCCGAAGGGACGGTGCAGGCGGCCAAGCTCTGCCCACCCACATCGCCTCTGGCAAAGTGCCGGAGAACATTCCCTTCCCAAACAAACCCCGTGAGGACGGGATCGCTCCTACCCGCAGCCTGCCAGCGCTCAAAATCCTGCCGGAGCTTCCAAGCCAAACCCACGTAAGCTCAGAGCAGCTTTCCCCCATCCGAGCGCTCGCTCTCATTTTCACCGGGGAAAAGGCACCGAATCCGAGCTCCAGATTTTAAGCAGTTCAGGGCTTTTTGGTTTCAGCAGCAGCCACCAATTTACCACGTGTCGTGATGTCGAAATATTAAGGATGGTTAATTAAAAGGTGCATAAAGCTGCGGCTGCTTCTAATTAAAAGTTTCCAGGCATGTTTGCTCCAGCCTTTTCCCCTTATGAGGGTGCCCTAAGCCCCCCACCACCTACCTTTGTAGCAGAGGTTGTTCTGGCAGCCTCCTCCGTAGCTCGGCGGGCACTCGGAGCAGGGGCGGCCGGTCTTGTACGGGGCTTCACCGATCCAGTTGCCCCTGCAAGCAGAGGAGCAATGTGCACCCATCAAATACCCATCCAAGCCCCCCCAGACTGCCTGGCCCTAAGGGAATGGGGAAAATGGGTATTTCTGCTGTGCTCATCCTTGGATTGGGGGCTGTAAATGGGGAAAAGACCGTCTGTCCCCAATGTCTGTTCCCATTCTTTCCATCCCCGTGCTGCCTGTCGTCCTCCAGCGACAGCTCAGCGGCTGCCTGCCTGCTGCCTCCCTTTGCCTGACGTTTGCCTTCATCTCCCTCCTTCCTCAGAGCAACAAGTCTCCCATCATTTTCTGTAACACCCCCAGGCAACTGCATGGGACAGGTTGGAGCGCAGCTCTTACCATTTTAAAAGCTGCTCCGTTTTCCATCTGGAACCACTTCCAAGCAGAAAAACCCCACAAACACACGGACCCTCACGCCAGATCATCTGGGAACCAGAGCAGCACTTTGCCACTCTCTCCTCACCCGACCTGGCCATCCTCAAGTCCCCAGTTTTGCCTCTGGGGATGCAGAAACATTATCCTGGCCCAGAATAACTAAGCAAAGACTAAACAACCAGCCTAGGAAAGCCTTGTAAGAAAAATGTTCCTCCTCATTTCACCTCCAAGATGACAATTTTAGGGTTTTACTTAAATAAATTGCTTGCAATATCGCTTTTACGTTAAAATCGAATATAAATACTGCGATTTCATGTAAACAGAAGTGAATCAATAGATTACCGCATTTTCCTCAAGAAACTACCCAGAAACAAAAGCCATTTTTGGTGTTCTGTACTGCAAACTTTAGGGGCTGAGAAGGTTGAAGGAGCCGGAGTTCAGCCCGCGACTCCCAACCCTTTGGTTATTGCTCTTTCAGCTGTCTCCACCTATAAGGCCAGATGAGGACAACGCGCGCTGATGCCAAAGAGAAAAGATTAAGCAGAAACTGTAGAAACAGAGCGTTTTTCCATCCAGCAGCCCTGAATGGATGACGTGCAAATAGCCCAGCCTGTTGTGGGAGCTCCATGGGAGACGGCGCGATCCCATACGAGAAGCAGGTTATTAAATCCCACCAAACTACGAGCACAAAGTGCTCAGTAGCTAACGTGGGGAGAGGGGCTTAGACAACCCACCCGTGGCTTCTGCCTGGATCGTGCTATGAGCTGCCAGCTCTGTACCCGCACATCTTACTTCTCCGCGTTATTCTGCCCTACGATTTCCAGAAGTCAGATGCTCTCCGAGCCACTCCATTGGTATACAGAGATTTCCCTCTTTCATTTTGTTGCCCGGATTTAAATCGCTAAGGACTTGGAATGGGAATGTTTCTTCTATTAGCCATTAAAGCAGAAAATATTATTTGCCATTGCCAGGGAGGAAGCTTGTCCTGGATGTAGTAGTCAAGAAATGTGATTTTTCATTTCGAAATTTAATCAAACCATCGAGTTAACTGCATCGGTCAAGATTTAGCTATTTCACTTTTTTTCTTCTTTATTTTTTAAGCCACAGGGAGCTCATCGGGTCTGGCATTTCTCTCTTCGCATCTCCTTGCAGCGGGCTCCGGCTCGCTTTGCTTCCACCACCCACCGCTGCAGGGCTGGCTTTGCATGAAGCAGCGGTGTGTTTAAACCAGCACATTTTACAGGGGGAGGGTGAAAATATGTCGCGATAGGGCAGCCTATCCTGGCTGGGTCCAAAGGCTGCTGCCGGGGCAGCGCTGAGCGGCGTTAATCCCCATCCCATCCCCTCCCGGTAGCCAGGAGCGAGCAAACCTCGCTTGGCAGCGCACGCCAGCTCCGTCCTGGCCATCTTCTGCTCCTCCTTCCCATGGCAGGAACATCAAAGCTCCGGCCTGGCCTCAGCCCCTCATTCAGTTTTCCAGGCAATGCTCAGAAATCTTGAACCAGCTCTGTGCTGCCGTCTAAAGAGAAAATTTAAAGCCACAACCACCAGTCTAGACTGCCTGAAATCTCTTCCCCAGATCCCAGGCTAGTTAAGCAACCTGCCAGTTTTAGGAAAGCTGGAGAGAGCCCAGCTCATCTGCCTTACTTTGGCGAGTAGTTGCAGACCAGGTAGACGGCATTCTCCCAGATTTCTCCCCAGACGTTCATCTGCTTGCAGACGTTCACGGCGCAGCCGATCTTGTTCGTCGTGGCCCAGACTATCTGCAAGTGCAATACCGTTATCGAAAATAAGCAAGGTACCCCACCATGGGCACACATTGCGGTGCCAGCTGGGACATGGGGGGATGCAGAAAACATAGGTGCAAAAGCCTTGTGCCTCCTTTACCTGGGTGTAATGCGTGCACATAGAGCCAGTGCATTTCTCCGGGCACCACGGGTTGCACTCATGAGGATACGGGTACGAGTAATCTTTAACTTCGTCGTACCAAGACTGGACATGGAAAGCTGGAGATCGATACCTGAAGAAGCAAAGACAGTTTAAATCGTGAAGTTCTGGTAGAAGTCGTCAAACAATACCTGTAGCCTCCTGCCATATCGTAAGCTCAGATTTTTTAATGCAAGTTCTGCTAATTTTTATGTAAAAGTCTCTTAAGGCAAGTTCCATTCATTGAGAAGTTGTTGCTTAAAGAACCCAGTAATATGGTCTAAAAGTCAGGAAAAAAAAATTAAATGAAAATGTTAAAGTTGATTTCCTCCCCCCCCGCCCCCCCCCTTAAGATTCACAGCCCGGTCTGACTTTCTGTATTATTTATAGGTTTGACATGCCTTTCAAGTGCCGCTGACCTGAAATGTCCTCCTGACTTTTCCACACAACTACAAAAAACTTCTAGTTTGGCGGAAAGTTGTATTTTGAAAGTAAACAGAAGCTCAGGTTTGCCAAACATCTTAAACCAAAAGCCATCGTGTACCTATTTCACCACCAAGCAGTTTGCTAAATCTGGAAGTACGCTAGCAGTTAATACTGTAAGACCTTTGAGAGCCAGTGGGCTCTTTCACACTCACATCGCTCCGAGAGCTGGTGCAGAACAGTTGGTGCACTACACCCGTACCCCACCGTTTATCGCAGCAATTTCCCCTGTACCAAGCCCCGGCACCCGTCGCCCCTATTTTGTGCAAACCACGCACCAGATACCGCGCTCCGTGGCAGCACTGATGCTACTTGTGCTGTCCGGGGGAGCACCAACGGTGGTGAAGCTGCCTATAGAAACTCATATCCATTCTGCATCCTACGTACGCAGTGAGCAAACAGAGCAATCTGCAAACTCTGTTATCAAAGCAGAGCAGCGCTTCAAACCCACGGCTTTTTATTGCTTTCAACAGCTCACATGAAGCAAGGAGCCAGATACGCAAATGATATCATTACCAACTGGAGTTTGTTCTTTCAGCCAACTCCTCATTAAAAATCATTCATTAGAAATATTTTAAAAACATTAATCTCATGATGTCATTATGTGAATACTTTCCGAATCCTATTTTACAGGAGAGGAAATTGATGCAATCGAGTTATGGCCCGTTCCTGAAAAAACTGAGATAAATCTGATTTCTTTTTCCTCTCAGTCATCGCAAAGGGAGCAAGATTGGATCTCCCTCCATCAGTAACCCATACCCATCTTGAACGCTTGTAGGAGAGCCAAGAACAGCACCGTCTTTGGACTTTGTTTCCAATGGATTAACCGCTCTACTTTCCAATCATTATTCAATTCTGCCAACAAAAGCGGGCCCGATTTTTATATCGGGCTAAATTCACACCAGCGAATTTCCATTGCTTTCAACCAAGTTCTCCCTGATTTACCACAAACATAACTGCGTTTCCACCCATTAGGGCTCCCGAGCAAGTACAAAATGTTTGCTGTACAAAGCAGGCTTAACAACATACAAATTTCACCATGGGATGGAGAGGCAAATTCATGCGGAAGCCTTTAACATCAAGCTTTCCTAGCTGGGTTAACAACTCCAGGTTGAAAACCTTCCCCAGGAAGTTGAAAAAAAAAAAATTTGCAAAGTGTTTTCAGTAAAGAGAAATTAGGAGGTGGATAAATATTTCTGGGAAATACAGCAATTAAGTTCTGAACTAGCAGCTGAGTCCGGACATTGTTGCTGAGAAGCTTTCCGCCGGTTCCCAGCACGGTGCCAGCAACCCCCCTGAAACAGCAGATTTAGGAGCAAGGGTTACGACTTCTGTAGCTGCTCTCCGTGAGGAGAAAGGGTGACCTTGAGCACATTACAGCTGCGTTACCCAGAGATACAGACAAATGGAGTAACCCGCATCAATGTTGGTTTGCCGGGAACAGTCAGCTGAAGGTGGCTGCAGATGTTACGATATGGCTATAACCATTTCACCCAAGCAATAGCAATCCTCAGCTTTTCTCCCGACTCCCCAGTGCCCTACTAAGCATTGAAAAGGCAAACCTTTCCACCTGGCTCTAAAGGAGGATCCATAAAATGCTCTTTGCAACGGGCTTGTAGCACCCCAACTCTTACCTGCCCCAGTGAACTGCCAAGTTCTGTCCGATTGACCTGATGAGGGCACTAGGCCCATGGTCCCAGATGCACTCCTGAGCCCAAGCATGGGCTGATCTTTCCAGGTCATCATCCCAGGTCTTCAGGGTGTGGGGAGAGAAAAGAACAGGTCAACTTGTCATCTCAAGCTTCTTAGATCAAGAGACTCAACCAACAGCAGTTAGTGGAGAAAGACTAAATTACAGCTTGCCCCTAGTGTCTCGTCTGGCCTGTCCTTGCAAAGCCAGCACATTTCAGTGATCTGCTCTAACCTAAAAGCAAGTTTCTCAAGATGTCCCCCTGCCATGGAAATGCAGGGTACTAAAAGGTCTATTATTTTTCCTGTTTGATGCCATGCTTCTTTGGAGATGGTTTGCGTAGGTCAGCAGAAAACACACCTGGGAAGACCTCAAGAACCCATCTAGACGATTCATCCTAAAACACAAGATATTTTTGGGCAGAGTTTTTCTAATCTGTAAAAAAAAACAAAAAAAAAAAAACAAGGATGGAGATCCCAGAACTTCCTCATGACATCTATTTCTGAGATCTGCAAGAATTCTAACTCGCAGTCAGTGCTCTGGTGTGGTTCAGCACTATTTTCCATCCATTGTTCCTACTATCAGGATATTTCCAGTCTTTCCTATCAGGAGGAACTCCAACAGCGGATGTGCTCCTCTCCTCCGCTACCAACACTGCTGGAGATTTTTGGCGCAACCTCTTGATCAAGGGGTGTGGATCTGAGTCTCTCCATCCCATCTCCCCTTCTCCTTCCAAAATAATTGCTGAGTCCACCAATGGATGCAGTCAAATTTAACAGAGGTGGCAAAGTCCCAGAGCTCTTAAGCTAATATCACTCTCACTGAAACAGGGATCAGGTTAGAAGTGACAAATCCCATTTATGCTCCCGTTGAGGGAAGGATGTTGGTGTGAGATCAGTCCTCATTGAACATCATCCAGTTGTAAGCCAAATGAGAGCTCAAACACGATACAAAGGCAAACAGGAAAGCAGGTTTCATTGGCTCCGCTGCCCAGGAGTGTATTTGTTTTAAAGGCCAGACTTGCTGGACTCAGTAGACAGTGCCCTGAATTCATTGTGTAATTACTGACAGCTGGTCTATTCAGAACTGTCCTTAGAGGATAATTTGTTGGGATTAAAATATTACCGCACATTCCTACAAATAAAACCAAAGAGAAGAGCAGTGTCTCCAGCCCATTCACATGCCAGCATGAGATTGTGTCCTTTTTGGACATTCACCATCACAACCAGCTGGTCTTTCCAAGTCCCATCTTCTCCAGAAGAAAAGCAACTTCTGGTCTCAAACATATCAAAAGAGCTATGAGAGCCCATTTGGAGGACTGGAGGGCATTTTTTAAACACGTTTAAAAAACATCAAGTGCTCATTCCGAGTAAGTATCTGAACACAGTCTCGGGCAGTTATAACTGGGATGGGGAGGGACCACGTGTCCCTGGCTAAGACAACAGGAAAACACCGTGTCTCCTGGAACTTGGTGTGTCTACACTATCTTTGCAAGGCAAACATGAGCTCATCTAACTGACCTAACAGCCCAGAGCTCTCAGACCAGCTTATCATTACGCGTACTCAGCAACCCAAATTCCAGCAACATCCCAGAGCTGCTCTGAGCTCATCAGCTTGGCTTTGAACTGACCAGTAGCCGAGAAAATTCATGTCAGTCTGCAAAACCCCGTGCGGATGCAGCTCTGACAGACGGAATAAAGCCATTTTCCATCTCAACCCTCCAGCTCCTTGAAGGTATATGGGATCTGACCCACCACACACACATTTCCAAACCTCGGTTCAAGCAGACTATTGCAATTGTGCCTAAACACACAGCTTTTTGTGGTCTCCCGCTTTCTGCACTAGGCAATGACCAGCCACAATCCACCTTCCCATCCAACACATAAGCCACAGAAACTCTCCCAAGACGTTATGCGCTGCTAGTACTTCAGACTTTCTAGCAGAGCATCATTCCCTGCAGCCTCAAAGACGGAGATGTTCCAAATCTCCTAATTTAATGCGGAGATGTTACATGCAACAGGTCATGAAACGACAATTGATGTGAACATACGAGTTACATCTTCCTTTGATGCCTATGGGTAAAATAAATGAACTCGGACTAAAGATACTCAACAGGTAACCGCGGATGAGCTACGTCTTTGCACGGCTTTGCGCTTGATGAGTAGAGCAGCTCATTTCTCCAGGCTCAGATTACAAAGCCATCCCATTTAAATTAGAGCAGTTATTTGCCTCTTGGTTCTCAGACGTGAATGCGGTCAGGAGGCTGCAATTATTTCAGAGCAATAAAGATATTTTAAAAAAAAAAATAAAGATATTTCAGACTTTCCCAGCTACGCTTGCAAGAATTCTTTATGCCAAAAATTCAAAGCAGCATCTAGGATGACTACTGAAGCCAGAGGGGCAGCGCATGCCTGTGCTCAGGTTCCTTCTCAAGCAGAGACTGAGAAGCCTTCGGGTATGTGTGATTCCAAGTGATTTATCTTGGACTCTCTTTTTAACTCCTGCAAATTTATACCGGCCTTTCAAAGTACGGTGTAGACTGTGTATATAAAATACATGCATGGATACGCACACTATACTGCAATTTGTAGGTTCAGATTTAACAGGAATACATCCCACAAGGAGTCTACTTACTCAGCCTAACTACTTTGTAAACCTAACCCCAGACACCTGAATCAGAGTGATCAGGTTACTCACTCATTTTTCTCCTCAGCTTCAGCTTTTTGCAGTACTGGCAATTTACTTTTAAAAGTGGCCTGAGAGTCCAGGACTGACAAGGACTGGCAGAAGTTTGGATATGCTTTGCTAAGCCGCACCGAAATGCTATCCCGTCCTGACAGGGTAAGTCACCACCCCACAGTTCAGAGGAAGGATGCATACCTTACACATGAAAACAAACTATTTTCCTTCCAGCAATCTGTACTGAGAACAATTTTGTTTTATCCAGCTGTCTTTGAGGCCTCCGCAAGAGGAAAGTTTTCTGCCTTTCATCACTACTGAAAGGCATCTGACTAAGCCATCGTTAAAGGTCAGGATGTCTTAGGAACTATTAAGTCCTTTTTACTCTGTGTTCATTAACAAGGAGTTTGTTTTGGTCTTGGCAATCATCCACTGCCGTGACTGCTGTTATAAAGTCCAAACACAGAGTGGAAGTGTGGATCATAAAGCTGTCGGAGGGCTGAAGGTAATTCTGCACTTGACCGGCTTCGTCGGGAAGATGTACACTGCTCACTCATTTCCCATTAAGACTGAATACCTCTGCTAGTTCTCAACTAATGGTACAAACCCAGCAGCAAAACTGTTTCTTTCTTCATTTCTTCACTCCACTTTACCTTTATCCCATACGCATATAATTCCTTTGATCTCCAGATAAGTCACGGGACTCACTGCGTTATTGCTTTCTTATTAACAGCCTCCACTGACTAAAGTTCACTCTGTAATAGATAAATATATCCCTTTCCTGGAACACATTAGCTCCCCTTGTTACTTTAGATCACTTAAATATGTAAGATATGGAGCTGGGAGAAAGAACTTTCACAAGGCGGTGTTTGGAGGTTGATAGGCAGGACATGTTCTACCTCCTTATCCACAAATGAGCACTGCGCATCACCTGTGAGCTCCACACCGGCACCAAAGGAAAAGAGAAAAGTTTATCTACGGTACTAAAGATAGACCATCCTCTTAAATGAGTCCAAATGAGAAGATTCCCATGCAGAACAAAGGATTAAAGTGAAATTCACGTTCGGAATACACACAGCATTTCCAAGTAACGTTGGGTAAACACAAATACATGAAAGACTGATTATAGCCTTTCCAAGTAGCACCATCTTACACTCAGCGTCTGTCTTCACAGCATATAAGGTCTTTTCATTTATCCTCAATCGCCCATAAAAACCACTAGAAAAGCACACTGAGCAAAGGTAAATATAAAAGCGTAACCACGCTGCAAACGTAAACAGCAGTTGGCCAGTGGACAGTCCGCAACGGCAGTCCTCTCAGATCCTCAAGGCCAACCAAAACACATTTGGCTTTCTCATGCTTTGTGTTTACTTTCTGGAAATGAATCAAGTCACCTCTTCGCTGGCAGTACCTTGCCTGCAGGATAACGCGAGAGCCCGCTGACAAAGAGAGGTACCAAGCACCAGTTCTTAGGCATGCCATTTCTGACAAAAGTGGGACAAAAGACCAGCGGTGTGAACGCTGACGGGGACCAACTGATGGACAGCTGTCCTTCCTTACCGTCCCCTGCCCTCCCTCCTCTTTTCCTTTTCCCTACCGT
>NW_009611219.1:137215-143257 GCF_000690535.1 Cariama cristata
TTTTCCATTTGCAGCTCTCATTTCAGCACAGCTGGCAAATAATTTTGTATTACATTTAGTGCACTTTTCTTTTACCCTTTTAAACATGGTCTTAACAAATCATTAATCATTTAATCTGTCAGCAGGAGTGCACAGTTGAAGTCAGACTAGTTTCGGTCATAACTATATTTGCCTATTCGGAAAAGGCACACAAAATAATTATTTGCCTACATCATTTTCTTGCCCCGCAATATTTTGATGGCATGTCAAAAATAGCTCAAAGTAGGGTCTCTGGCATTAGGTGAAAAAAACCTATTCATCTGAATTGTTGATGGTAAAGGCATATTTCATACTCGTAACTTTTAAGTTCTCTCTCTGAAGTGGGAGAATGTACTGACCAAACTTTTATTTTGGTTTCTTGAACTGCAAAAAGCCAATAGCACCGACCCATCCACCCATCAACTCCCAAAGTCTTTCCAGCTATTTCCAGGGATTGAAATTCTTTGCAGATGGAGTGACATTCCTCAAGCCCTGTTTCTCTAAGGTCCTGAGTAGATTCCCAGCAGGATCACGGCCGCTTGGCTCACATTGACAATCTCTGGCGATCAGTGTATGACAAAAGGGTAGATGCTACCTCCAGCATTGGGTGATAGCTGATGGCAACCCAAAGACCATCAGAAGTTTCTCTGAGCAGACTATGGTGTCCCAAAACACTAGTCCCAATCGTCTGAAAGCTTTCACAGGGAGAATGTGGGTTAAACACTAGGGAAAATTTGAGGCTTTTATGACATTAAGGTAATGGAAGAACCTGCTGAGGCAGGCTGTGGAATTGCCATCACTGGAGATGCATCCAGGGCTGGACGAGACCCTAGCTTATGAATAATGGAACCAGTCCTGAAACTATGCAGCGGATGGACTCGATGACCCGTTAGTGGCTCTTTCCAACAAAAACAGTCCAATGATCTAAAGCACCGTTCACTCTGGAATGAAACTGCTCCAGGAAACCTCTTGAGAAAAACTTTAGAGGAAATTTGCTACACTTCTTGCACCATAAGGAAAATTAAAATAAAAGTTTTTTTTAAAAAAGTAACAATAAGGTTAGGTATCAGGAGCTAGACTCACCATGTATTCCATATTAGAGGCCACTGGGTACACCTGACCTCTCAGTTTATTGTGGAGCATCAGTATCTCCTGTCTGTCTGAGAATAAAATGGCTCTCTTGGATCTGGAGTGAGTTTCCCCATCTTGATATCTACTCAGAATGCTCTCCAGGTGACTCGAGTTGGGCAAGATAAAGCATTCGGCTGCCTTTGTCAGGAGCAGTACACATCCAAGAGGAAGGATCCAAGGCAGGGCTGGATTCATGCCTTCTCCTCTACAGCCAACAGAAGCGGAGATGAAGACAACGGTAGGTTTTCCTGCAGGGACTGCTGTGGCTCAGCGCAGGTCTGGATTTTGGGGAGAAACAGGCAGTCAGAGCAGTGCCAGAGAAGCTCTCAGTGCACATGTCCCCTAACGATGAAGCCACACAACCCAGATTCTTGCTTGGAAAAGAGCAGTGCCTACAGTCTAAGCGATGATCCTTCACCCCAGTGACAGGAAGACTTGAACAACACCGTAAGTGGTGGGAACGCCATTTTTTACACCGGGGAGCTCCGCTGACTTTGCGTTGGGAACGAGCGCTACCCAGGCACAGCAGTGGATGCCTTCTCCACCAAAGATGCCAGAGGTGCAGGTGTCACCCAGCAATGCCCAGGAGCTCTGAAAAATCCCAGCTCCACCCCTTCACTGGCAGACAGGGGAGATATTTGAAGCTATTCCCCCAAAGAGCAGCTGTTAAAGTAGAGAACGGATATGAGTAAAGGGAAAGTAAAATTCCCAGCAAGCCAGAGGTCAGACATCAGCAAGAGCTATTTCGGAGGCCCCGCTCTGCCAATAGACTCCAGCAGAGCAGCTGCCAGACTCCGTGAAAGCGGCTGTTTATGTGAAATGTCACCGTAACATCGAACAACCAAAATCCCTGCTGGCGAATGACGCACCGGGGTGTTCTCGCTGACGCATCGCTTTACGGCAGGCGGAAGCACGGCCAGCAATACGAATTATGGCAAATTAGGAGATGAAGCTGGAGCACCCGTCCTCCCCCGGCCAGAAGGTTTGGTGTTCCCATGTACATTTGGAAGCCGTCAGCACTGAAGGCTTGGCGAGATCGTCTCGATTTGGTTATTGGCGTGTTTGAACAGCTTCATTTAATGCCCATCCCCTCCCTTGCTCCATGGTCCTCCCGCTCTACCTGCCATTTCCAAATTCTTCCTCCCTTCCTCTTCCCCCCTGTCCCAACTTCTCCATCTATTGAGCCTTGTGCATCTTGGCTGGTTTTATTTAGACCACGAGCTATTCAGGTAAGGAAATACGTGCTGCTGCATCGCTCTGCAGCACCCAGCGCTCTTTAGGTGGGACCGAGGAGACACTAAAGCAGAATCAATCCTTCGGGGCAACAAGGGTCCGTACAGATGGTGCAAGCACAGCATCTCTCTCCTTAGGGCTAGATTTTGGAAGAAAGCTTCCCCATCCCTGTCTTCAGCACTAGGTGAGGATCTGGTTTTGACAGCGCTGTTAAAAGACACGCTGAAAACATTCCTATACAGCATCAGGAAACAAATCCCAGATTAGCAGGAATTATTCGAGAAGTTTGAGCCCAGTGACATGGGATTTGGACACACTGAGACCGGACAAGTTGGAAGCCATCCAAGGCAGGGAAAAGCCTTTCCAGCTCCCAGCTGGAAAAGCTACACTGGAGCATAAAGTCCCAAACCCCTGTTCCCTAGACCCAGCACAACAGCATCCGCGGAGGACAATGGCAAGCGCAAGGTGCTTTGCACAGGTGGGGACCCCCAAAAAAACTCTGAGGCCATTGAAAACCCCTGAAAACTTGTTGGCTGGCTACACAAAAAAGACAAAGTGCCTGTCTGAGGCTCCTTGTGCTGTACTAAGGCAGATGAAAACCAGCTGCCCTCAGTCTCTCTGCAGGCAGAGCATCAAGCCTTTGCCTCGGTAGAACAACGCAGGAATGTAATTTGCGCAGTTTAGGTAACGGCTTCTCATTATTTCTTGCTCTGCAGAGCAAGTCGAACACACGCGCCTTGTCCCCAGCTCCAGGCACACCTGAAAGACAGGACATTCGGTGGCATCGGGACAAACACTGCTTTAACCTCATCCTCTTCTCAGCCCAGTTTGTTGGCATCTGCTTCCCTCTCCGAGCAGGAGCCCAACTTTCTAACCCGGCTACAGAGGGGTAGGGGAGGCAAAACAAGTTGTTGCTTTTGTAGACTGTCTGACCCAAATTCAGGGAACAATTCCTACTTTGAGGCACTTCCCTAAGAGTTTAAAAATAGATGCTCTGCCACAGCCGTTTACAATGTGACCATTTAGCAGAAGCAATTTTAACTGCAGCCTGCCCTGTAGGTAGAGCAGGCAGGAACAGACAGCTAATACACGCTGCAGCCGTACCCCTTCATTTGGCCGGGTGCCCTTTGCTAAATAGGAGCCCGTATCCACCACCTATTTAAGGCAAACACTGAACTTACAGAAGGGACAGCTTGGAAAAAAAAAAAAAAAAAAAAAATCAGCTGTAACATCGGAAAGCCCAGAGGAGCTGCCCCACTCACGGCCACGGAACGAAGCCAACGTGCCTGGTTTTGCGATCCAGCCAAAACCTTGCCACAGATGGTGCATTATTCCTCGGGTTGTTCTTCCCTGTATCCCATTTGCGAGCGAGGGGACACTAGCACCTCTCTAAAATTAGGTCACTTTGGCACTATCTTCTTTTTCACTTGGGGGGTGCAGGTCCCTTCCCCTGCTTTGGCTCAAGGTGGGGAGCGCTGAGCATCCAAAGGAAGGATGAAGTGACCAGAGAGGGACGTGGCCAGATTAATTGAAAGCAGCAGAAAGATGCTCACCTTTCAGAAAGCTCTCACCGATTTCAGACGACGTCCATCCATTTGCCTCTCTTAATATCTTCATGCCCGGGAGCAATAAAACCCTCGGACACGTGTTAAAGCTCAGCCAGCCCAAGTGCCCTGCAGAGCTGGGGCAATGCCTCCAGGCTGCATCAGGAGCTCCTCATCGGGGAAGACTGAAATCATATTTGCCTTTGAGCTGGGATTTGACATTATTTGGAGAAAATTATCAGCTGACAGTCAGCTGAGGAAGTCTCTGTTGTTCTTTTCAAGGGTTCAAGAGGAGCGTTAGCACAGCCTCCCTTTAACCACATCAGGCCCTTGATACTGGTGCCAGGTAAACATCTGGGAGCGATCAGAAATGAGTGAGTCAGCAGAAATCGACTCCTTAATATGCTGTAAAGCCTGTCCAAACCGGGGACAAAGGGGAGGCCTTCATCTGGGGTCCGAGGAAGTTAAAAAGCAGGACCGGACTTTGGAAAAGATTATTTTTAGAAAGCTATTTCCCCAGCTAATGGATGTTGTCTGCATTTCACAGAAAGCAGAAGAGTTGGTAGCATTTGAAGCCTGGCACACAGCGCTGCCTGCTAAAGCACATGCAGGCTGACTTCTGCACTTCATTATGTCCTCGCTTCACCTTACTCCTTACGGCTATCGATCTTTAACTGCCTCCCTGGCAAAGTATACGAGCGGGTGTCTACTCCTTGGTTATGGACAACATTTGCAGCTAAAACATCCCGGGACCTGTGGAATTATAGGTAGAACAAGCTGACAAGGCAGGAAAATGCAAGAGTTAGCTCGGGATACCAGCAAAGCATCTAAAACTGCAAAGCAGAGAGGAGTTAGCCTAGGATCAGCTTTTAACCCAAGTTAGCCTGGGATCAGCTTCTAACCTGTGCAAAGAAATCCAGTGGTAAAGCCACAACACACTTAATGCATTAAACCCCAGGTCATCTATTTAGCCGGGATGCACACATTCCAAGCTTTGAAGAGCCGTTGGCTTCAAAAGAAAAGCGGGATGACAAGTTCCTTGACGCAGGACATAACACTGTCTGCTCGGCACAGAACACACCACGGATTCAGCATCTTCAAGGCCACTGGCCAAAACATCTGGATCTTCCATTACAATCCATCCACTCCCACAGAACTGAAGTGGTTGAGTTTCTACGCAAAACCACACGGAAAACCCACTGGTAACAGACACAACATGTGGCGACACTGTGAAATTCCTTTTAGACGGGACTTCAGAGCAGAGTTGCATAAACACAGGCTTCCTGGAGCAGACTAGGTGTGCCCGTGGGTAGTCAGCTATTAGAGACTGCTACAGCATCCCTTAGATATTTTCTATTTGTGTCGAAATCCGCTCCTGCGCTTGCAAACTCCTCCCCATTCATTCAAGATTAATGCTTATTAATCTTGCAATAACCTCTGCAAAGCATACATAAGGGAAGCTCAGACGGTTTTGTGCTATTTTATACCACGCAGGCAACTTTTGGGAGAAGTTACTAAAACTGTGCCTTCTTCACAGAGACATTTCTTGGACACACACCCACCCCCCAAACCACATTTCAGAAGCAGGGACCAAAGCTTACACTTACCTCGCCGAGTACTTCCAAGTCCCCAGGAAATTGTAGCTCCTCCAAGCCTGCTTGCGGAAAATAAATTATATGTCTGAAATGTTTAAACTAGGAGGAGGAGGACAAGGATGAAATAAGCCTGAGGAGGTGCGAGATGTGCAAGGTCTCAGCTCAGCAGCTCGTACCAACTGCAGTCTCGCAGAGCTCCCCAGTGGTATTTAAGCTCTCCAGGCAAAGAGGACAACTCTGGATCATCCTGTTTGGCAACTGGCCTGGGGTAATAACGAAAAGAAGGGGGAGGAAGGAGGGGGGACCAAACCACGAAAAAGGAGGCAGGAGCAAGGAGCAGAGGGGTGTCGCTTGGGATCTCAGCAGTTTGAAGATAAGTCGTTGGGGCTCAGGAAATTAGGACCATCCTCCCCGAGGCTGTAACACAACACCCGGGGAGAGGAGGAGGAGGAGGAGGAGGAGGAGGAGGAGGAGTGCAGCCCGACGATGCTATAAAAGGGATGGCTGTGCAGGCAGCGCTT
>NW_009611219.1:143342-146034 GCF_000690535.1 Cariama cristata
GAACCCACAAATGGGGTTTTTCAGCCAGTGACTAAAGCCGGCTCTCTCCTCTCGGCTGCCAGGTCAGGCATTTCCCACTCCCCACGGGGAAATCCCACAGCCGATCCCACTGCTCCAGGGCTGGGAGGGCTCCGCTGGACCCCACAGCAAAGCGGGGTCCCCAGGCCTGGCGGTGGGGCTGAGCTGGGGTCCAGCGCTCGGGCACACCCCATGGCACCCCCCTTTTTTTCCAGAGCTGGGTGTTTGCCAGGAAACAGAGGATTTATCACTCTCTGCGAGTTGTTCCCAAAGCTCTCCCAGCGACATTCCCCACGCACACCCACGGTTCAACCCCGCTGCTCCGGCGCGACAGCAGGAGTTACAGAGAATAAGGAAAATAAAAAGTTAGTGAAACATCTAGGCAAGGCTCACCTCTTCCACTGCACAGCCGATGTCAAAAAAGCCTCGACTTTCGCATCAAGCTCTGTGCCTGCATCCAACTGTTGAAACACAGTTTTACTCACCGTGAAAGGAAACGATTGAGCAAAAGACAAGCTGAAAGTTCCTTTTTTTAAAAAATAAAATAAATAAATAAATAAACACGAAAAAAATAAACCGGCATCACAAGTAACAACAGGAGTATGTTACAGCACCTCTGCTGCAGCAGCCACCAGCCCGCAGCGGGATGCTGCGGTGCCGAGGGCCCGGAGTGAGCAGGTCCGGGCATCACCACCCACGGGAGTCCCTTGGGGTCCCCACCCAGCAGCACCGCGGGGTTAGCACATCTGCTGGCACGTACCCGGGGTGACCCAGCCCAGGGTGTCCCCCTGCGGAGCGCAGCACCAGCGATTGCCCAGCACAGAGGCAGAGGAGCACCCATCTCCTGGCTTTGGTATATCCAAGCAAAGCAGCTATGCTTTTTCTAAACCCACTGTTTACTCCTTTCCAAAGTTCTTGGGGGAAAAAAAGTCCTTCCATTCTTCTAAAGAGTCAATATTTATTTCTTTGAGCAAAACACCAACCGCTTTTATTTACTGTTTACAAGAAGGGAGCTTACAAGATATTTTGCCACCGACCAGCTTGTTTAAACCCCAGCAGCGCTCAAAAAGCAGAATGACATTTATCAGATTTGTTCAATAGTGCGTGGGCAAAGCAGCAAATATTGGCAGCTGAGAGAGAGCAACTCCACCAAGGAAAGAAGAGAACCCCTCTGAAGTTGGCTCCAAGACATACCTGCTTATTTAACCTCTTACACCATTTTCCTGAGAATTTTTTCAATTCTCATCACTGGGAGTCTACCTTCAGCACTGTTTCTGGTCTGTGGTTTTTTTAAACCGAGGGGTAGCTGAGAGATGGGGAAGCCGGTCCTCACCAGTCAGTCCCAGTCCTGCAGCCTGGTACAGCCACGACACCCTTTCTGGCTGCTTTTCCCCACTGGCCATGTTCTCCCAGCTGTATTTACAAAGAGTTTCTATTTACTTCAAAACAAACTGCGTATGTGAACCGACAACATATGGTCCATCATTTGGTCCTGGCACTTCTACCCTGCTAAGAGCGATTCAGTGCGATTCGGGCAGCTGGCTCCCAAAAAGGCTCAGACACTGCCACCAACACGGGCAACTCAAAGACCACACAGACCTGGGTTGACAGGAGGTTCTGCACTGCTTTACTTTAAAATTACTATATCCTTTTTTTTTTTCTTCTTTTTTTCCCCCCCCCTCCTCTGATTCACTCTGGATCAATGAGTTTGCTGTATTTGCAGAAGGCTTATTTCATCAGCCGAAAGATGCTGCAGCCACCAGTTTCCTAACTTCCCTGAATAACGAGGGCCAACAGCGGTGAACCATCGTGCCCCACACAGGCTGCCACCCCGAAACCACGCAGCTCCGCCGCCCTGACTCACGGCCCTCAGAGGTGCTGTTCCCTCCGATTACCAGGAAGCTGAGTTAACTCATTTTAAATCTCACGTACCGACGTACAAATCATTTCCAGATCTCAGAGAAATTCCGTATTTTGTAATCTCCACAAACGTTCCTATTGGAAATTAATTCCTGTAGGATGGTTTGGGCTGTCTGACTTCTCCACCAACCCTGCTGCTTTATAAAGATCTGATTTTTTAACTTATTTTTTTAATATACACCAGTATGGTTTCACTGTACAAGTCATGCACGGTGCACGGTTGTGTTTAGGGATGAGCACAGCCTGGAACGAGACTTTTTCTCCACCTCATTTTGTCTCGAGTCAGCAGTTTCAGGTCATACATTTGACCAAAGCCAAAACAATCAGAAGTTACTTTTAATCATTCAGCGTTATTACCGCCTTGATTATAACGTCTCCATTTCATATGTGGTAAAAGCCACATAAAGCAGGCTGTATATGTAAGTATATATTAGGAGAGAAGGCTTTTAATGTAACAGCCAATGAATGGGAAGAAACACAGATTTCACCATGCCCTCCTAATTGAACATGCAGACAGCATGTCTTGATTTTCAACTTCTACTAAATTCCCCTTTATTTCCTATTCAAATAGTAGCTCAGTAATAACAGCACCGAATCTGAGCAGGGGCAGAGCGAAGAACAGGGCGAGGGACTCAAAGCCGCCACGCTGACTCCTGTTACTGTCTGGTTTTGACTCCTGCTCCAGAAGAGAGGGAGTACAAGGGGAATAACGGGCATCACAGAAGCGATTTGGGTGGAAGAGACCTCTGGGATC
>NW_009611220.1:0-12951 GCF_000690535.1 Cariama cristata
TATATTGTATATATTAATATGATATTATTATTATTATATAATACAATATAATAATAGAATATATACTCTATATATTATTATATATATTATATATAGTATACTTGTAATTATTAGGCTAATACCTTTCTTTAGCTTTAGTCCACGAGCTGAAAATTCTAGCTAGATTGCTTGTGCCAAACAAAAGCACCCTCCTCACTTTTTTCCCAACAGGTCCTACTGCTCTGGAACCTGGCATGGGGGGAAGCAGCCATGGGAGACTTCACATCCCAACAGGCCCTCGGCATGGAAACAGCCCAAGTAGCTTTCAAACTGAATGGATCCTCCTTGCACGTTGGATGCACCTATCGCATAATGACCAGGATCTGTCTTACTCCTTCACTGTCCTCTTGTATCAGAGATATCACAAGGTTCCTGACACCAGGCATCTCCTTTCTTCTCTCTTATATCTGCTAAGTAATTCAGCGAGTATATGAAATTTCTCTTCATTTGTGTTCTTGTGACTATGTGGACTATAATTGGTAGGAATTCCCTAGGATATCCTGCATCCTTCTTGTGACATATTTTGCCCTTAACCCAGGAAACAAATTACCAAAATGGTTCCATTTCTTTCTGTTCAGGACACAGATGTCTTGGCATAGGATTTGCACTGAAGAATCACAGCTACAGCTCAATATTACTGGTTTTTTCCTTCATGTCACTGCTCAACTGCTCATAGCCAAAAGCTGGACTGTCACAGGCCTTATAAGCTTCTTTTCTTAACCTGGCTGCCTAAGGAAATAAGATATTTGCAACACTACTTTTCAACCATTATTTTTCCTGCCTGTCAGTGCCCTGGTAGTAACATAGGAATCCACTGAGAAACTTTGTCTACATCTGAAAGAGGTAGAATCTCAAAGATAATTACGCTCTTACTGGTTTTGCAGCAATAAGCAGATAGGGGAGAACAGAGAGTTAAAATAGTGCTGTTGTGGGGGATTATTGGACATAAATTGTGACATATTTTAGGTGTCAGCATCTGGCTGATGAGCCAGCAAGCTCAGAGCATTCTAGCTGTAGTACTGGTGCCCCTTGCAAAACTGGGAACATCAGGATGGTCCTGAATGGGACAGAGGTAGACAAATGTATACGAAATCAAGGTTCAGGAATTTTAAGACGATCAGAACAACTCTTTTCTTACCTTATGCTATCCTTTTAAGAACATACTGTTTATGGTTTTAAAGCTAAAACCAGGTTCTGTGTTTGTATAACTTTCCTATTTGAGGATCACAACGTACTCTATGAGCGTTAGATTATTTTCACAAATACATCTTCTGAAACTAGGCACTCACTGTATTAATAAGTAAAACATGTAAACTGGCTTTGCTCATTTAAAGCACAGCTCTAGCTTTTTCTTGGTGGATCTTAATCACTAATACTTTTTAATATACCTATACAAATAATATGTATGAGAAGTAAAATAACAGTAAATGTGTCAACTACATAAACTTAGATAATAAACTATAAAAATTATTATGCTTCTTTACCATTGATTAAAAACTATAATAGTTGGTTTCATATATCCGTATGATATGAATCCTGAAAAGAGCAAGTATAAAGAATAATAATAAATTTTGAATGCTTTTAAACATACTGATTTTCTGCAGGTTTCAGAGGAGAGAATTTTGTTTAATTGCATTTCTGGGCTGTTGCCAGGCTGCCACTATTCCCTAGAGCTGAATATCTGGACATCAGAGGTTGTCCCCTGGAGCTGCATCTATAGACATTAAAGATTGAGGGTCGTTACATACCTTAAACCAGAAGACACAGGGGACTAGGTCCTAATTACAGCTTATGCCCATTTAAGGTTCTTTATGTTTAATACAGAAGCCTTAATGCAAATGAAAATCAGGTCCTCAGTCACTTCAAAAGTACTCACAAAAAAGGTTACAATTCTGTTTAACATCCTCTTCTTATCAAACTCTTGGAAAAAGAGAGCCTTTTCACAACCACTAAGGCACTGCATGTTTTATCTGAAGTCTGCCGTTTGAAAAGGGTGATTGATTTTTCCCCATTAAGGGCAAAATAGCAGGAGATCTGTGCCTCACTAACTCTTACACCCGTACCTGCTAGCAACAGAGAAACTCACTATTCAAATCAAAATGGGATTTCTGGGTTTTAACTGTAGGACTTGCAGGGCTCAATTCCTTTGGCTTTGTCTTAAATTAAGAGCCAGAAATTATTTCCCCATGAGACTTCAAGTAAGATCTTTGCCAAGGCCATGGGTCACTTGATTGCATCCAGAAGTTTACTCTAAACTTAGCTGGTGATGTGTCAATGTGATGAGGTTTCAGCACATGATACTTCAGAGTGACTGAAGCTGGTTCCCATGATTTTTTAATTCAGTTAGGGAATAGAAGGACATAAAATCTGAATATAATTTTCATGTTTTTATTCTGTGTTATATTTTTCCAGAAACACAAGCATTTATGAGGACCTTTGATTTCTCATTTCTATCTGTAGGCCATAGAGTTATTAATGGAAATGAAAAATAAAACTACCATGTAGATGTACTGTGAAAAAAATATTACTAATTAAATGTGGAGTAAGTGACTATGATAAAACCTCTTGGTAATATGCCTGGCCACTATGGGACAAGAGGTCACGCTTCACGTGCCAAGAACGACAGCACAATGTTACAGGGCTTTGAGAATCAGTCAGAGAGTCAGTTTTCTATTTCAGTGACCTCACTTCAGTGGGAACTGTATAAAACCGTATAAACAGAAGTTGACCAAATAAATTCAGATGTATTTATAACTCTCTTGTGTAGTGAAGTACACTGAAGACAAGGGATGTAGAAATTACAGATTCCCAGTAATGGTAAAAGAAAACAACAACAAACACAACTTTAAATATATATTATATAGAGCAGACAAGAAAAAACAAAACAAAACACAACTTTCCAGAGAAGACTGCCAATAGCTCGGTGACAGTCAGCTTTTCCATACCAGGATCCTTTTCCTATCTGGTTTGCCTCTAAGAGGAGCCTCCATCTTGTTTAACAGTCTGGGCAGAACAGATTGGCTGGGGTCCTCCAAGAATCCTTATAATAATATTAAGGCTTCCTCACCTCAGTGCCTAACTGGAAAAGAATACAGTTTCCTTGCTCACTGGGTATCATAAAGTATCTGAATTATTTCTTTAAAATGAAAGAAAGGAAATACTAAGTAAGAATTGCTTTAAGAGGTACTAAAATTTCTTGAGGTTAAAATGAAGACAATTCTTCGCAGTCCGGTCTCCCACACATACCATTCCCACACATTTTGCAGAGACCTATAGGGTGATATAGAACAAGCCCAGAAGCAACACAGGAGATTGCAATTTTCATTAAAACCATTGGTCTATCTTGTGATTCAGGAGCAATTCTCTCACTCTCAACCTTGCAGCTCTGCTAGACAGTGCTGCATGTATGCCGTCTTTGCACTTCCAGGATGTCCTGTGCAAACTGTATCTTGGGACAATCATCTGCAAGAAGTGAAGACCCAAAGAGCAAGTCTTCTGCATTATGAAACTGAAACAGAGAGAGGCATTTCCTTGTATTAAGCACAGACATACTGCAAAAACACACACAAATGAAGATTTTTATGAGAACGTGTAATAAACCATCTAGAAAGCCAGTAGTGTATCTGTGCCACAGATCATCAGGTGTTAAAAGGAGGGCTACCTGTGCAGGGTTCCTGCTCTAGTCACTGCCTTGAAAGGTCTCTCTGTGAGCTGTAATCTTCATTCAAAGGTTTATTTTTATGAAGCTTCTCTTCATTGTCAGCGTAATGGCTTCATGAACTAACTCCAAGCTCTAAGCAAATATAATTTAATCCTTCAGTCTCTGAAGTGCGGCATCCTCTATTGCTATACAGCATTTCTAGAATAAGAAATATTCTTATATTAGAATATTATTTCCTGGACTGCAGCTACAAAGGGCATTCTATGCTTTCTTTGGAAAAAGAGGCCATATTTGAATTTTTTCTGTCTTCTAGTATTTGTCCCTCTTTTCAGGCTTCATTGACAGTGCTACAGGAAGTTTCATAGCAAATACCTTTTATCCCCTAGGATGAGTAGCAGCTGGGCTGGTTGACGGACTTACAACTCTGCACATTTTTCAAATGTTTCCTCAACTGCTTTTTAGGAACAGCTATTTTTATAAACCTTTTGTTACTTCTAAGTTGTCCAACCTTTGTGGAAGCTTCTTTCCAAATGAATATGAAACAGTCTCTTCATTACTTCCGAATCATTCATTTCTGTCCTTCCTCTTTAATCTTGTGCTTATTTTCAGTTCCCCCCCCCCCTCATTATTCTATTTGCGAAAGCTTATTTCCCCATATTTTTAAGTATCATTTCATTTTTTCTATCCTCCCATTTAAAAAATATTTTTATTTATGTACTTATGTCTCTTATCTTTCCATTTCCAAAAAGTTCTGCTTTTTTTTTTTTTTCTTCAAATTGCTATAGTTCTCTGTAGAGGCTTTTTAGTCCACAGCAGTAGTAAAAAATATTTTGTGATGCTGAGAGAAGTGAGTTTGCTTCTTCCTGCTTGCAAGCCCACAGGTTTCCTCTCAGTCATGCGAGTTTCCTTGGCTTCTCATTAAGAAAAACAAAAAAAAGAGACAAGAACTATGTGTTCTTGGCTTGTCACAGTATTTTATTACCTTGAAGGACAGAGATCAACTTGTTGGGCATAAAATGAAAACTTTAGAACAAGCAGCTTGGGTTTTTTTAAAAGTAATTTTTATTTGGCATCACCAGTCAAGCCTTTCATGTTGCTGAAATCTATTGCTGTCTTTGAAAAATCAGTCATCCTAAGCTGGTACAAAATCAGTTCAAAGAGAGATTTTTCTTACTTTATGATTTCTTAGAAGCTTTTGAAAGTGTCACCTCAAAAGAAGGATAATAAATACTTAAAATATGTTCCTACTGTCTTCTATGAAGCAATAATAATGGATATAAATTCTAGCCTTCCACATATCACAACACAAAAGCTATGTTGAAAGAATATTAGGAGGTTGAGAAATCACATCCTGAGAAGTTAGGAAATACCAACCAGCATTATTTTGGCTTTCGTGCACTTATGCATAATGATACAGTTCTTAGTTATGTGTGCCCACCTTGTTTTTTAAAACAGAACAAAAAGTTCACTAAGTAAGCAATTACCGTGTATTTGCTTTCTCTTTACGGCTAGGTGGGTGATCCACCGCACAGACCTCTGTTGTTTTGGCTACTGGGCTGACCACTAGCGGTGATGGATTCTCATCTTCTGTGCAAATGAAGTTGTATGTTTTTGACCTTTAGTCTGCAAATATATGTTAGTGTAAGGAGAAATATGAAAATTAAGCATCTTGGAACCATTCAAGGATTTGGAATGGGATGTGTTCTTGTGTGAAAGACTATTCTGCTTGTCCCCAAATTTGATCCTTCTCTGTCTTCTCCCACTTCAGCAGATTGAAATGTATCATCTACTTCACTTACAGACCTCTGCCCAGTCTCAGTCTTACTGTGCAGTCAGTTTTAAGATAAGATCAAAATCGTTACCTGAAAATCTCCATTCGGCGATCCCCTAACACTGGGATTCATCTATTTGACGTAATTGCCATAGGCTCCTCTTACTGTCAGAGGAGAAGTAACAGGAACTTAGAGGGCATCATTGATCCATTTGAGACTTTAGGAGATCAGTTGCTGCCCAGACTTCTCTGACACATTGTCTTAACATCCATTCACTCTGAATTTTATGCAAACTTGTTTCTTAGTAACATACTAACTGCCCTTCCAATTGCTGGCAGCATTTGTTTCAGATTTCTTCTCATTTTTCTGAGCTATATCTTTTTAGATCTGCTCTGTTCCTTGGATTTTTTCCCCATATTTATTTTACTTGCTTGTTCTGCTTAGTTGATCTGGATCTTGGCTTCTTTATTATCTTAATTGGCATTTCTCCTTTTTTTTTCCCCAAAAGCAGTGTTTCAGCATTTAAAGGCTTGACAGGTTAATGATGACAAAAAGGAATATGCTTAAACCTCATTATATTTTTCAACTTCAAAGAGTTTTCCTCATATTTATTAATGTATCTTCACAATATTTAAGTCAGAATTACCACTGGTGTTTCAAAGCTAGGGCAACTGAGGTGCAGACATTAAAGCCTGACTGCCTCATATATTTAACAGGTACAAATAGCCAGCAGGAGGCCTAATCTGTGGGAAGCAGAAGTCTGGTACTCAGAGGTTTTTGAAAGCTTGTGTTTGGTATTGGCCAAGTTCCCCAAACTCTTTGAGTCTGTACTCTAGCACAGTGAATTTAAATACCTTAATCATCTTTAAAAAAACATAGTAATCTCAAAGGCTGCTGTAGTACTCCAAACTTAACTATCTAAACCAAAACTAACCTAAACCATTCTCTATCTGGTCTAAACCAAACTAGCACTACGCAGTAATACCTTAATGCATGTGGGTGGATTTTCTCTAAATGTGACATAGAATTCCTCCATGTACACTAAAGTGCAAGAGAGAATAGCAGACTGACGATTAATGTTCCAAAACTTCACGGATTATGTGAGGGAGGGAAGTATTACAGTTGTTTGTTCCAGCTGCTCTCCCCATAAAGGCTTCAGTTCAAAGCACTACAGATAACAGTGGTTCTCCCCTTTATTACAATGTATTGGCATTTCCACTTGCACTGACATATGGCAAAAGCACTACTACACAAACATCTCTATTGATTTTATTCAGAGAATATACTACACTGCTAAATATGAAAAATCTAATGTGGGCTTTAATACTATGAAATATTTTTAGCCAATTTACTACCCTAAACTACTAATACTAATTCTAAGTAGTGCACATTAATACTGTGCACTATAAAATTCTTAATCATGTAGGTATACTTCTCAGTTTATTCTATGTGATAGTTCGCTATCACTCTTATAATTTACAGATGATAGAAGAAGAATGTTCTCTACATAATATTCAATCTAAATCATTATTGACACAATCTTTAAAACAGTATTGTTTTGTCCATTGTAGGTTGTAAAAAGAGAAAGCAGTATCTTCATTAGGTATCATAGCTTTCATTTTATCCTATTGTATTGATTGTTCATTGGTTACTAAGTTCTGTTTACTTTCAATTCTCACTATAAATTCATTCTATCACTTTGCTTTTAAGAAAAACTCATTCACAAAAGCCTGTGAAATAGAATTCAGATTACTGATACTCTTTTCCATAAAATATTCAAGAAGCAGTATTATAGAACACCATAACCTAGGATGTTAAGGTGCTACTCCACACAAAATATTTAAACTGAAGGACTCAGGGTGTGGGGGCCAAAGTGGCAATGCTCTCGCTATCTCATCCAGTTGGGGAATAAGCCAGGACTACCAGAACAGCAACAAATGTTCCTTAGCTGCCTCCCTAGATGCGAACAAGGTGGCCAGCCACCTCAAGGGTGTGTATGGTTATGGTAGATCCTCTTTCACCCCACCTAGGAAACCTCCATGCTCCATTACCTCTCTGAAATGCCTGTACACCAACACATGCAGCATGGGGAATAAGCAGGAAGAATGAGAGATCCATGTGAGGTTGCACGGTTGTGATCTCATTGCAATTACAGAGACGTGGTGGGATAGCCTGCATGACTCGAATGCTGTCATGGATAGCTACGTACTTTTTAGGAAGGACAGGCCAGGAAGACGAGGTGGTGGAGTTGCTCTCTATGTAAGGAGCAACTGCAACGTATCAAGCTCTGCCCAGGGGCAGATGAAGAACAATTCAAGAGCTTATGGGTTAGAACTAAGGGGCAGGCTTATATGGGTGACACTGTTGTGAGTGTTTACTACAGGCCACCTGATCAGGATGAGGAAGTCAATGAGGCCTTCTACAGACAGCTGAAAGCAGCCTCACGATCACAGGCCTCTGGTTCTCATGGGGGACTTCAACCACCCTGATATCTGCTGGAAAGACAACACAGCTAGGCACATGCAGTCCAAGAGGTTCCTGCAGAGCAGTGATGGTAACTGTTTAACACAGGTGGTGGGGGAGCCAACAAGCAGAGTTGCTCTGCTGGATCTTGTACTAATGAACAAAGAGGGACTGGTTGGGGATGTGAAGACTGGGGGTAGCCTTGTCTACAGTGACTGTGAGATGGTGGAGGTGAGGATCCCGCGTGGACGAAGCAGGGCAATAAGTAGGATTACTACCCTGGACTTCAGGATAACTAACTTTGGCCTCTTCAGAGACCTACTTGGAAGGATCCCATGGCTTAGGACCCTGGAAAGGAGGGCGGCCCAAGAGAGCTGGTTAATATTCAAGCACCACTTCCTCCAACCTCAAGATCGGTGCATCCTTATGAGCAAGAAATCAAGCAAAGAGGGCAGGAGACTTGCATGGATGAGCTTCTGGCAGAACTCAAATGGAAGAAGGAAGTTTATGGAATGTGCAGAAAGGGACAGCCCACTTGAGAGGAATATAGGAACATTGTCAGAGGTACACAGGGATGCGACAAGGAAGGGTAAGTCCACTTGGAATTAAATTTGGCAAAGGATGTCAAAGACAACAAGAAGAGTTTCTACAAATACATCAGCAGCAAAAGGAAGGCTAGGGAAAACGTGGGCCTGCTGCTGAGTAAGGTGGGTACCCTGGTGACAGAGGGTACAGAGAAGGCGGAGTTACCGAACACCTTCTTTGCTTCAGTCTTTACAGCTAAGGTAGACTCTCAGAAACCCCAAACCTTGGAAATAATAGAAGCAGAAAAGACAACTTGCCTTTGGCCAAAGAGGATCAGGTTAGAGATCATTTAAGCAAACTGGATACCCACAACTCCATGGGCCCCGAGGGGATGAACCCACGAGTGCTGAGGGAGCTCGCAGATGTTATTGCTGAGCCACCCTCCATCATCTTTGAAAGGTCAAGGAGAACAGGAGAGGTGCCTGAGGCCTGGAGGAAAGCCAATGACACTCCTGTCTTCAAAAGGGCAAGAAGGAGGACTGAGGAAACTACAGGCCAGTCAGCCTCACCTCCATGCCTGGAAAAGTGATGGAGCAGCTCCTTCTGGATGCCATCTCTAAGGAGCTGGAGGAAAAGAAAGTTATCAGGAATAGTCAGCATGGATACACCAAGGGGAAGTCATGCTTAACCAATCTGATAGCCTTCTACGATGGCAGGGCTGGCTGAGTAGATGAGGGGAGAGCAGTGGATGTTGTCTACCTTGACTTCAGCAAGGCTTTTGACAATGTCTCCCATAACATCCTCATAGGTAAGCTCAGGAAGTGTGGGTTAGATGTGTAGACAATGAGGTGGATTGAGAACTGGCTGAATGACAGAGCTCAGAAGGTTGTGATCAGTGGCGCATAGTTTAGTTGGAGGCCTGCAGCTAGCGGTGTTCCCCAGGGGTCAGTTCTGGGTCCAGTCTTGTTTAACCTATTCATCAACAACCTGGATGAAGGGACAGAATGTACCATCAGTAAGTTTGCTGATGATACAAACTGGGAGGAGTGGCTGATACACCAGAAGGCTGCGCTGCCACTCAGTGAGACCTGGAGAGGCTGGAGAGTTGGGCAGAGAGAAACCTAATGAAGTTCAACAAGGGCAAGAGTAGGGTCCTGCACCTAGGGAGGAATAACCCCATGCAACAGTACAGGCTAGGGGCTGACCTGCTGGAGAGCAGCCCGGTGGAGAAGGACCTGGGAGTCCTGGGTGACAAGAAGTTGACCATGAGCCAGCAATGGGCCCTCATGGCCAAGAAGGCCAATGGTATCTTGGGGTACATGAGGAAAAGTGTGGCCAGTAGGTAGAGGGAGGTTATCCCCCCCCTCTACTCTGCCTTGGTGAAGCCACATCTGTAGTGCTGTGTCCAGTTCTGGGCTCCCCAGTTCAAGAAAGAAAAGAAACCACTGGAGAGAGACAAGCAGAAGTCAACGAAGATGGTGAGGGGACTGGAGCATCTCCCTTATGAGGAAAGGCTGAGAGACCTGGGTCTGTTCAGTCTGGAGAAGAGAAGACTGAGAGGGAATCTCATCAATACTTACAAATACCTTAAGGGCGAGTGTCAAGAAGGTGGGGCCAGACTCTTTTCAGTGATGCCCAGTGACAGGTTAAGGGGCAATGGGCACAAACTGAAACACAGGAAGTTCCATCTGAATATGAGGAAAAACTTCCGCACTTTGAGGGTGGTAGAGCACTGGGACAGGCTGCCCAGAGAGGCTGGGGAGGTCACTCACCGAGAGAGGTTGTGGAGTCTCCTTCTCTGGAGACATTCAAAACCCACCTGGACGCAATCCTGTGCAACTGCTGTAGGTGATCCTGCCCTGGCAGGGGGGTTGGACTAGGTGATCTCCAGAGGTCCCTTCCAAACCCGACCATTCTGTGATTCTGTGATATCATCTTCAACAATTTACAATTACTTATTTCCCCCAGTATTGTTTTAAAACTTGATATTCCAGATTGATATTAATTACTGCTGCTACAAATTTTCTATAGTTTATTGTGAGTGAGGTTTGAGGAAAATTAACATACTCTCTATTAGAAATAACTGTTCTTTTCTGTGAATACTGAAAACAGTCTATAATGGAAGTTCATCTCTTCATCAGATCTCTTTTCCGCCAGCAACAGATAAATCCATCATAGTATTTTATTATATTTTGAAATGAAAAATAATAGCTGGTAAATGCACAAACACATTTGCACATCAGAATGAATATTTTGTGTCTCTCCAAGTGGCATATAATATATCAAGAACCATCGTATGCTAATTATGCCTCATTTGTGGTTCAGAAAGGCAGTACACATACTGAATATAGTAATGGTTTTGCTTAAGCAACAGTTAAGCCTCATATAACTTTAACAGGAATTATAATTGTTTAAGATCACTTGGAGGATCCACCTTCAGATTCATTGTATTTTACAGGTTCTGTAACTGCAAAACATTTCAGCTTTAGTAGGCACAAAAAGGTGAAGAATAAGTATGCTTATTTTTGAACTTCAGCAAGCTGAAAGTGTAAATGACTTTTAAATAAAGTGTTCTGAGCATAGGAACAGTTATTTCAGATACAGAGCCTCCAAGTGGAAAACACGACTGAAGGACAGTATCGTATCATAAATGTACCTTGGTTCTGAAATTATTTCGAGCCAGCCGGTCTGTTTTATCAGCTCACATTTCATTTGCCAAGACGGAGTTACTTTATTCATAAAATTGTGTTTATGTTCAAAATAACTAATTCTAATTCATATATATTTTCATGAAATCTGAGTTCAAAAAGAGCCTAAACTTTTAATTTCTTTTTATTGTTTGGCTATACTGGAAAAACAGTTTTCAGGGACAAAGACTCAGGATATCTGCTTCCTTAGCTGTCGCTTTGCAGTGAGCTGCAGAAACAGATATTCAGAAAACTGCACATATATTTTAAATATATTTCTAATTGTTAGCATACTGTGTAAACCTACCCAGTTCAAATTTCAGCCTTAGGTACATGCAATTAAATGCCAATATTGGGAAGGCATTCCGTATTCCTTGTATCTTCTCCCACACTGACCCTTATTTTTGCCATTTTTGGTGCTTTTGAACTTAATACCACAGCAGCATCATGATTCTAAGCACATGATAGCAAAAGACATCAGAATTAAACACTTAGCCTAACCCCATTTTCCCCCTTTCTCTTGCTCCCACTTCCCAGGAGCTGTGCCAATGCTACTTCACAGATTCTTTGTTGCAGCAGTGGCTGAGGGCTCCCTGTCATCCCCCTTTTCCAGCAAAGGGCTGTGGCACAACAGAACAGCCGTGCTGAGTGCAGGCTTACAGGAGACGGGGCTGTCCTGGCAAAGCACATGCGAGAGAGGAGGTTGTGAAGATGGAGACAGTCCTGCATCACGGAATGATACTGGAAAAGGAGGTGGCCCTAATGCCCAATAATTTTTGAAGTCGTGCAGGCAGAAGCCCTTTTCTTCCCCACAAGGATTGGCTTTGTTGAAGAACAGATGGTTAGAAGAAGAAAACAAAAAGGTTTCTTTTTTTTTTCTCTGAATGTTATGTTTCCTTTCTCTTTTCTCACCTACATATTCTACACTTCCCTTCTTTCTTCTGCACCTTCTCACCTCCCTCCTACCCAACTCACTTCTCCCTTCAGCCTTCCCTTAAATCCCTTATTATCCTATTTCTGTTACACTTTCATTTTTCCTCTTTCATAGAATCATTTAGGTTGGAAAAGACTCTTAAGATCATCAAGTCCAACCACTAACCAAACACTGCGAAGTCTACCACTAAACCATGTCTCTGAGCACCACATCCACACATCTTTTAAATACCTCCAGGGATGGTCACACAACTACCTGTGCTGCCTGTTCCAATGCTTGCTAACCCTTTCGCTGAAGAAATTCTTCCTAATATCCAATCTAAACCTCCCCTGGTGCAACTTGAAGCCATTTCCTCATTTTCCTCCTCATAACACTTGTGCTCCAGGCCCTTCACCAGCTTTGTTGCCCTTCTCTGGACTCGCTCCAGCACCTCAATGTCTTTCTTGTAGTGAGGGGCCCAAAACTGAACACAGTATTCGAGGTGTCATCTCATCAGTGCTGAGTAGAGGCAGACTATCACTTCCCTGGTCCTGCTGGCCACACTATTTCTGATACAAGCCAGGATGCCATTGGCCTTCTTGGCCACCTGGGCACACTGCTGGCTCACGTTCAGCTGGCTGTGCTCCCCTCTGACTGGGTGCTTGCAGGTTTCTCACATCCATTTCCCAGAACTCCTGTACTTTCCAGCGACTCTTTTTTCCAACCTGCCTCCTGGGAATCCCCAATCCCACCAACCCTAACCGACAGCATGATGACAGTCTATTTTAAGGCTGGCTGGGAGCCCAGCTCCCCTAACACCAATGGCTGGTTGGGAAGGGAAGGCCTCACTTCAAGTACAGTGGTGCATGGACAGTCAACCATGTGACCCTG